>NC_061510.1:29279248-29328721 GCF_022539505.1 Lolium rigidum | reverse complement strand
GTGTGCTCGAGGCGGAGAACGTGTGTCATGATCTAAGGGGAGAGACCATTGAGAATATAGGACAACACGATTTGATCCCGGGCAAGCCAGGTTGCATAGGCAGGATTGGGAACCATCGTTGATTCCGTCGATTCTTTCTCTTTATCAGCAGGAGCTACGACTAGCGTCTTTGCTGGTGCGGCGTCAGTTCCGTCCAGGAGACCAACGAGTTGGACTCCGCGGATCGCGGGCAGAATTTGCGCCCGCCATATGGGATAGTTGGAGCGCGTCTCCGAGGGCGGAGCACCGAGGTTGAGGGAGGTGCTGCTCGTCGAAGCCATGGGGACGCTGCTCAGATCGCCGCGGTGAAGATGACGAACAGCGGCGTCGAAGATTTGATGTTTCCAGATGCGATCAGGTAGACGTACCAGAGAGGTGGGCTCTCGATACCATGTGAAACAACACGTATTTGGTCTACTCGGATATCTCCGAGATTCTCATTCATTGATATATACAGAAGGTTACCAGAGGTTTTACAAGGAAGTCGTGATCAATCACGATTACAAAGACATACCATATACGATACAATATCGTATGTCTAACACCGGCGACCAACAGCGCGGCGACGAGAAGAGCTAGCACAATCGAGGAACCTGCCATGATGGGAGAGGCAAAGCGTGGAGGGCTACCGCTACACCTACACTGCTCCACGAGTCGAGTGGAGAATCTGTGTTGGTTGCCTTTATCTCCACTAATATAATATAAAAAGGGAGAGAGAGGCATATCCAATCAATCTGGGCCATTCACACACAAGATCTAACGACTCAGAACCATCCAATGTTCAGCAGCTAAACGCCTTGAATCCCGTCTGCTAATCACGTCCTACCGCGTCGCTCTAAGAAAAGGAAAAGCAGTTCCAGACTTCCAGCGCCGAGAAACCGTGAAACGCCGCCGTACATCTCCACTAATATAAATCTCCACTAATATATTATATCTCCACTAATATAAAAAGAGAGAGAGCAGGAGATCCAACCTATATCAGCCGTTCAAACAATACATCCAACGCCCCACGAGGCTCCAATGTTAAGCGCTAAACATCTCCACCAAACGATCTCTCAACAAAAGCTATCGATTATTCCAGCAAAAAAAAACAGAACTCCCGTTCTCCCACGCGTGGGCAGCAGTTCACAACTCCATCTCCACCTTCGGAAAAAACTAACCTTCTCCCGCGATCGCTGCTGCTCACACACGTGCTGCCTCCGGCACACCGGCAACACGGCCGGCTACCCCTGCTCACGCCTTGCCGCGGATGTCGACCTTCGCCAAATAGCCTCCGTTCTCCGGGCAACACGGCCGGCTACCCCTGCTCACGCCTTGCCGCGGATGTCGACCTTCGCGAAATAGCCTCCGTTCTCCGGGCAACACGGCCGGCTACCCCTGCTCACGCCTTGCCGCGGCTGTCGACCTTCGCGAAATAGCCGCCGTTCTCCGGCGTCTGTGCTGCAGCACACAGGCTGGATCCTGCACAATCACTCATCACCGCCGGGGCTCCTGCACAATCACTCATCACCGCCGGGGCTCCTGCACAACGGCTCATCACCGCCGGGTACCCTTGCTTAAACCTTGTCGAGGCTCTCTTCCTCTCTCTGCGACTGCGCCACCCCCACACCTGTAACCTGGGATCGTGTCTCCCTCTCAGGGTCAGCACGTCGCCGGCGCGACTTCACCTGCATCCTGCACAAAACAGCGGACTACGGATTAGGTGATATATATATATTCATGCGATTACCAAAAAAATAGGTGTTTCGTCTAACCATTGTGGGTTTCTAAAATACTCAATCTTTGTGTTATCAATTGTTACTATTCTGTTACAAGTATACACTGTACTTTATGTACTCTTTTTGCTAACAATGGTGCTGCTTCAGTTACAGCTTCCCGAGATGAAGAATAATAATGCATCAGCCTCGGAGCTACGATCAGCGAATCGCTCCCCGTTCAAAGACCTAACAAACATCCCTTTGGATGAGGGTGCAACTCTAACATGTAATCAACATGGGCAACAAAAAAAAACCCCTGGTCACGGCTGGTATGCCCGCCTTTCTGATGAGGATAAAGAAAAATACCTCGAAAAGCGCCGTATAGCCCGCCAACAGAAGAAGTATTCAAACATGACTACTCTTGACCATGACCAAGAAGCATGCACACTGGATGGGCCATCACAAAAAGTCCAATGTACTGCTGTCAGTAACATAAGCAACACCCAGATAGATGGTACAAATGTTGAACCCTTTTTTCCTACAGTTTATTTTTATGTACTTACCTCTGGTTCACTAGGTGCAGTTGGTGCCGCAGCAATCATTGATCATCATCAACATGGAGTACATATGGACGGGAGGAATAAACGGTCTGGCCAAAATTTGGATGTCAAAATATTCGATGACAGGAAAGCACAAGAACATAAAAAAAAATGTATGTCTCACCTCCAGAATAAAGTTGCATCTGATGGCGTCAATGACGAAGTAACTGAATCATCTGCCACACAGAATTTACGTTGTAAGAACACTTTGAGATCCTACTGTCTTGTTCAACTTTCCTAATCACAGATTATGCATTTGTCTTCTCTAATGTTGAAGATCCAACTATATATATTCATGATGCCAGATGTGGGGAGCATGGCTGGAAGTCCTGGTACTAACGAAGCTCAACCAGATCAACCTAATGTCGTACGAAAAAAAGTCAGTTGGTATGCAAGTCTATCCCACGAGAAGAAAGCAGCATATCTGATGAAACTTCGTATGGCTCGCGCACAGAAGAAAGCAGCACAGACATGTACCCCATCGTCTACTTCACCTGGTAAAATATGATCACATATGTACCTCTCATGTGCAACTGCATGTCAGCAACGGTGCACACGTGTAATCTGACGAATTTGATTGCCAACCCTCACCGCCTCGCTCATCTTGAATCTTTGAGGCCGGTGATCATGTCCTCACACAAAATCAACATCTTTGTCGGCATGGTATATGGCCCATCAGCATTACTACCATGAGCAGCAGCCATAAAATAATTTTAGAGAACAATGCAATGACATAAAATAACTCAACTGTATGTTTCATAGCCGCAATTTCATACACATTGAAAAAAGTAAAAAATTCCAAATCATGTGTGTGGCTATTCCACCTACAAATTTAGTATGATAAGGTGCATCTATTCTTTAGATCAAATGTGCATATAAAATTTGATGTCGGCCTGAAAAATCGTTCATTACGACAAAATGTTTATTCTTTAGATTACTTACATGTTTATTTTTACATACCACTCTTTATCCCTCTGCCTATTGAACTTTTTAGGATCTGCAAGTGCATGTCAGCATATGTACCTTTCATGTGCAAGTGCATGTCAGCACAAGCGTTTGTGCATCTTTGTAGGTATTAGCCAGGTTCTACCGGATCAATACGGGATGAACCAACTGCAAGGCACGCAATGCAGTGGGACTGCTGTCGACGAACATCATAGCAATGACTGGTTGCACACGAATATGACTTACCAACGACAGTCGACTTACCAACGACAGTCGACGGATGTGCCTCACATTGGAAACCTGGCAGGGACCAATGGAATGCAGGTTACCCCCACTTCTTATATCTATGGTCCCTCCGTCGAAATGAGAGGTATACCAAAACTAACCTGGCAATATGGATTAATTTCTGCCGACTTCAGGATGTATACTTTGGACTTGACATTCACATTATGATTTTCATTTATTATTTATTTCAGAAGCATTTTCTGAAAAGGAACGTCGTCGTAAAAGGGAATCATACTCGGGACTGACAGCGGAGGAGAAAGATGTTGTCTTGCAGAGAAATCGTGCTTACAAGATGGGGAAACGAAGTTCCTTACCCTTATCAGACCAATCTGGCATTGTGAGGGACTCCAGCGGTTCAAGCCAAAGATCACCATGTACACCTTCCAATCAAGTTCAACTATCACACACCAACAGCCCTGCATGTAACTTCAACAAACTTAGTAATCATATACCTATAACTGACGCTAAACTGTGTGGTAAAAAACCAATTTGTATACATTTTTAGATGACACCAACCATGATGAGGAGTCGGATCCACATGGAATATATGAGCCAACGGAGCCAGCAACTGATAAACAAGGTAAATTGTCTATCACTATTTGAGTTCCTGTCTGAATTAACATTCATTTTGAATTTTCAGTTTCTGCAATTATGATTAGCTTATACAGATAAATATATAACTGAGGTTAAAATGGAATATTTAGTGTTGGCTGCACATAAAGCCTTCATATATACAAATGCTACCAGTATGAAATGTGAAAGTATAATTAACATGGTTTGCACACAGATAGTAAAATTTACATGTTTTGCACATAGATAACATACAAGAGGAACAAACAATACATGATGATGACGAGGAGTGCAGGCTTTTTAGTGGTACAGGTAAATTTGTTCCTAACTTATTCGTACGTATTATATTTAATTCGCTCAGATCCAGTTTGTTCAGCTTGTTATATCTTGGCAGGCGACGTGTTCGAATCGTGGCGAGACACAAGTGTTCTTCCTCCCAGTAAGGCGAATGAGATTGTCGATCCTTATGACTTCGTGTACCACAATCTACCAACCAAGCATCATGTGTTGAAGCCAGTAAAAGATTGCATACATTGCGGAGCAATGAGGCTGCAATATGAGGGTCCCGCTTTCTGTTGCAGAAAAGGAAAGGTCAAGATAGCTACCCCTGAAGTTCCTGACGAGTTGCGTCGGTTGTTTACAAGTCAGGTTGATGCTGATGCAAAATATTTTAGAAAGCACATCCGATATTTCAACACCCATTTCTCCTTTACAAGGCTTGGAGTCACCCTTGATAAGACGGTCAGCAATGCAGCGAGAACCGGTGTGTATACATTTGTAGCACAAGGGGCAATGTATTATAAGATGGACGATCTGGTGCCTGGTGGTCAAGGACCTAGACATCTCCAGCTATACTTCTATGATACAGATGAAACCTTGGAACATAGAGTCAAGCGCTCTCCAGACCTAGATATCAATATCATACGGAAGATTCTGGAGATACTAGAGGACAACCCATATGTGCAGACCTTTAAGAGCATTGGATCCGTTCCGAACCTAGAAGAATATAGGATATCCCTTAACACAGATATAAGGCTGGACCAGCGAAGGTACAATGCCCCCACAGCTTCCCAGGTTGCAGCGATGTGGGTTGAAGGGAGTGACCCACAAAACACTTTTGATAGGCAAGTTGTCCTCTATGGCAAAGGGGACCGTCCTATATATATTAGAGCTTACTATGGTTGCTATGATCCTTTGGCGTATCCATTATTTTTCCCGAGAGGGGAGACGGGATGGAACCGCTGGATACCATACGAGACACCACCTAAAGTCGGTCAAGAGGACAACGACGATGACATCGAGCGTGAGGACTTGCAAGGTATAGATCGGAGTTCAAATGTACATGTGGAACAAAACATGGATGAGATAGCAGGTAATTATCCCCATGCTTTCAACTTGTTTCACATTTTATTCTTTCTTTCTGGAGATCAGCAATCAATCATTTCTTTATCCATGTTCTAGATGATGAAGAGGACCACGATGATGATGCAACCGGAGGGTCCAGAAAATTTGCCAGCGCAAGGGAGTACTACTGCTTCAAGCTACAAGTCAGAAAAGGACTTTTTAACATTATATTGTTCGGTGCACGTGGGTTCCAGCAATGGGCAGTCGACATGTACATCAAGATGGAGACTATGAGACTTGATTTCTTCTCTGATCCTAAGAATCAAAAGCGCATTCGTGCTGATCTATACCAGGTATCATGTTGTTTCAGTTTCCATTTTATATTACACACGCATCGCCCCTTACACATTTAAAAATTCCGTGCTAAATGATGTTTTGATTGATTTATTTTCTTAAGGGTGTAGTTGATGTCATGGATGCTGGAGAGACACGTGGTTGCCGGGTTGGTAAGAGAATCGTGCTTCCGAGGACTTTTCCAGGAGGTGATAGAGACATGCAGCGAAGATTCCTTGATGCGATGGCCATAGTCCAACGGTTCGGAAAGCCTGATTACTTTATCACAATGACTTGCAACCCGCACTGGGAGGAGATTACATCCAGACTTGAACCCGGGCAGACACCACAAGACCGTCCAGACCTTGTGGCGAGAGTATACAGGGCCAAATTGCGAAGTATGAAGGATCTCTTGATAAAAAAACAGTACTTTGGTGAGGTTGTTGCATATGTCCATGTTACCGAGTTTCAAAAGAGGGGGCTGCCACACGAGCACATGCTTCTAATCATGAGCTCGGATAGCAAGCTAACAAACCCAGACGGATACGACAAGGTGATATCAGCAGAACTTCCTAACAAGGACAAGTACCCTGTATTGCATGCTCTGGTGGTCAAACATATGCTCCATGGACCATGTGGTGCTCTTAGGAAAAATTGTCCCTGCATGATAGATGGTCAATGTCGGTTTCGCTATCCTCGGCAGTTTTGTGATGCCACACAACAAGGAAAGGACTCATATCCTATCTATAGGAGGAGGCACGATGGTCATCAACTGAAGGTCAGAAGAGCAGAGCTGGATAATAGATGGGTTGTCCCATACAACCCTGGTCTGCTTATGCGGTATAATTGTCACATCAATGTTGAAGCTTGCTCTAGCATCAAGGCAGTGAAGTATTTATTCAAGTACATCTATAAAGGACATGATCGTGCCTCATTCTCGGTCGATCCAGCGGTGGAGGATGATGGTCAAGTAATCAATGAGATTAAACAATATAGGGATGCTAGGTTCGTGGGGCCACAGGAGTCTATCACAAGGATTTGCGGTTTCCCAATGTTCGGTGTCTCTCCCTCTGTTCTCCAACTGCAACTTCATTTGGAAGATATGCAGCCTGTCACATTCAGAGATGGCGATAATCTTGATGACATCATCAACCGGCCCTCTTCTTCCAGTACCATGCTCACTGAATTTTTCAAGATGAACCTGGTGGATCCTTTTGCGAGGAACTTCTTATACAAAGAGTTCCCAGAATTCTACCGGTGGATCAAGGGTGAGAAGAAGTGGCAGAAAAGAAAATTAAAGGGGCGGGGGCAGATTGGAAGAATTGTCTATGCGCATCCTGCTGAAGGTGAGAGGTACTTCCTTAGAGTGCTCATGAATCATGTGAGAGGTGCAACATCATTTGAGGATATGAAAAGTGTAAATGGCAGGCCTTGCTTGACTTTCAGAGAATCATGTGAGCGAAGAGGTCTCATAGAGACCGACAAGTCAATTGATGATTGCTTGACCGAGGCAGCTACTTTCCAAATGCCGTATGCTCTAAGAAGGCTTTTTGCAACTATTCTGGTGTTCTGCGAGGTCACCCAAATCCGATCACTGTGGGAGAAGCACCTTCAGTCAATGTCTGAGGACTACCGTCGTAACCAGCCCAACCAGGCCGCACTAGAGCAGATGGTCCTTAGAGACATTAGGGATCTGGTGCATTCCATGGGAAAAGATATTACCAGTTATGGACTCCCGGATTTGGATCTGCAGGATGATGAGTGTTCGAATGGAGATTCCAGAGAGATACAAGAGGAGTTGTCGGTTACTTTTGACAAAGAAGACAGAAACATGTTTACATCTCTTAACAAAGAGCAGCGTGCTGGATTTGATGAAATCCTCTCTCATGTTCTCAACAAAAGGAGCCAGATTTTCTTTGTTGATGGTCCGGGTGGCACGGGGAAGACATATCTATACAAAGCAATCCTTGCAAAGGTCCGTTCCCTAGGTCAAATAGCTATTGCTACAGCTACATCTGGCATAGCGGCATCGATCATGCCTGGTGGGCGCACCGCCCATTCCAGGTTTAAAATTCCGATTAGGCTCACTGACAGCAGCACATGCAATTTCACCAAGCAGAGTGGTACCGCAAAGCTGCTCCGTAGGGCATCTTTAATAATCTGGGACGAAGTTGCCATGACGAAGCGGCAAACTGTTGAGACGCTTGATAGGTCCTTACAGGACATCATGGGATCTGATTTACCTTTTGGGGGCAAAGTCGTGGTGTTTGGAGGAGATTTTAGGCAGGTCCTCCCCGTTGTAACACGTGGGACAAGAGCTCAAATCACTGATGCTACGCTACAGAGGTCTTATTTATGGGATAAGATTAGAAAGATACGCCTCACGCGCAATATGAGGGCACAGACCGATCAGTGGTTCTCTGAGTACCTACTGAGAATAGGCAATGGAACGGAAGAGACAATCGGTGGTGACTATGTGCGTCTTCCGGATGACATTGTTATTCCTTTCACTCCTACCGATGAACCAGTGAACAAGCTTATTGAAGATGTGTTCCCATCGCTTCATGAGAACGCCACATCTGGACCCTACATGAGTGCACGTGCCATTCTTTCAACGAAGAATGATCATGTGGACAATCTGAATAAAAAGATGATTGACCGATTTCCTGGCCGAGCAAAGGTATATTATAGCTTTGACTCTGTCGAGGATGATGCACGCAATAACTACCCACTAGACTATCTCAACTCACTCACTCCAAATGGCCTGCCCCCGCATGATTTGAAACTCAAAATCAATTGTCCCGTCATTCTACTCCGGAATCTCGATCCGCACAATGGGTTGTGCAATGGAACAAGACTGATGATTAGAGCATTCCAGGATAACGCAATCGACGCCGAGATTGTCGGTGGACAACATGCTGGAAATAGAGTGTTCATACCGAGGATCCCTTTGTCGCCCTCGGAGGACATTTCACTTCCTTTCAAGTTTAAGAGGAAACAGTTCCCCGTCCGCTTGAGTTTTGCAATGACCATCAACAAAGCCCAGGGGCAAACCATTCCGACCGTTGGTATTTACCTCCCAGAGCCTGTATTCTCCCATGGCCAGCTTTATGTTGCACTTTCAAGGGGTGTGTCAAGGCAGACCACTCGGATTTTGGCCAAGCCAAATATAGACATAGACCCAACTGGAAAAAGCACAAAGAACATTGTGTACAGGGATGTATTGGAGGGATAGAACAGGTTTGTTCATCCCTTAGGCTGGTCTTTTTTTCTTATTTAATCTTCTTATATACTTCTATTTCTCTTGGTCGGATCTATGAATATTCATGTTATGCAGCAGCTTCAGCAGTTCTATGACAAACTTTAAACTCTATTTTGCTACATGAATGCCGGTGCACCATTGTACAATTCGCTAGCTAACTGAACTTAACATGGTAAATTTCATAGTTTACTCGAGTTTCATCTGCTAGGATTTATAAGGTAATAGTTTTCGGGTGGTATAGAAAGAAAAGGTGTTTGTACAAACTTTAAACTCTATTTTGCTTATGAAAGTTACCAGTTGAGATCTTTTATTGATCTGCCCTGTTATGGGACAACTTAGATTTTATTTTGAGGAAAAACGGCATGTGTTCTGCCAACTAAGCGAAAGTATAAGTATAGTTACAAACTAGAGAGGGACTAGCTGACAGAGAACATAACAGACAAAAACAAAGCAAAAAAAAGCAGGCTCAGCCAATATGTGGACTACTGGCTAATATCAGGCTGCCTACCTAGCTCATCTCCTCTACCTTTTTCCTGCAAGTAAGTTCCCAGCAGCATATAAATGTTCTTGGGAAATTCTAGGAGCTAACGCTCATGCATTACAGTCAACATTTTTTTCAAATGTACCAAGCCTCCTTACATAGCTGCCATCAATAGAATACTGATGATAACTTTTTGTAGATCCGGAGGTATCTATAACTATAAAATGCATCTAGATACATCTGCATTCACACAAAGTTGAGTCACTAATTTTTTTTGTTCTGCAGATCCCAGGAGAAGTGTGCTGCCTGTAAGAAGATTCTGCACCCATTGGAGAAGGTAAAAAGGTTCCAAACAAATTATCTTATGTGCTATGTGGAACTCACAGAAGTGTGCTACGTATAAGAAGAGTGTGTACCAATTGTACAAGATATTCCCTTTAATAATAATACAAATTTGATACTTGTTTGCTTGGTCTGCAAAACTGCTCCTGATTGGTGCATACTTCTGGAACAGGCAAGATTAAGTCCAACGCCACACTCTCTATAACCATGCCCAAGAATCAGCAGCCACAACAATGGTGAGAGCCATGACTAGGAAACATCACCCTACTGTTGAGACTTCGTTCGTTTCACCGCAGTTCGTATTGCCTCAACCATGGGCCGACGACTACCTGGAATGTGTCCTATCTGCAGTAAAGCACTCTATGTAATCTATGTTGCACTAAAAAACTATATTTCCGGTTCACTGGAATGTGAGTACGCAATGTCGCCGATGAACTAACTTACTGTCGTACCGTCCTGGATGATGAATCCAACGTCTCGGTATTTTTTTAGGAATTACCAGGTTTTGTAAATTCTTTAGTGCTTGCTTATACGAGCAGCCTATCTTGTTAATGGAAGCATGTTCGTTGTCTCATTGGCCTGGCTATTTTCGATGTTCTAAATTTGTCTGAAGCCTACTCTCTTTTTTCTGAAACTGCTCCCTTTTCATCTGTTTTGGCTTGTAGTTATGCAAATTGAAAAGCATATTTATATCTCCGCATATTTATATCTCCGCAGTGCAGATCACACTAATGTCATGTAATGAACAGACAGAAAACTAGGAGCATACAACAGTCAAATAACATGTGGTACAAGAGATAACACCTTTCAAGATATACAGAAATTGTGGCAATAATTTACCTTTCTGTCGTTTTGTCAACACCCAATATATTTCCAAGACTATAAACAACAACCTCCCACAAACGTTGGATCTACTTTTCACGAAACTGAGTGTTAGTCTTATGGATAGAGTTTCCAATTTATTTTTGTATTATCTTGTTTTTGTACCAGAGGTATATATTATTAAACATACGGATACCATCATTTTACTCGGACCGGATTAATCGGATTTTTCTATTTCGAGGATTGCCGTCCAAACGAAATGTCAGAATATTCGATTTCAGAAGCGGAGTAACCAAAGAATGTGAGCTCCAACCTGTAAGCAATCGTGCAAGCAATATTCAAAACTAAGACCAGCCGTCCCCTCTTTTCTGGAGAAAGCCTACCCTGCATGGTGTGGCAGGTTACAGAATCTCAAATAAATGGCAAAGTTAATTAACATACCTAAAAATAAATGTCACATTTAGCCACACGTTAGAAGCGGTCAGACAGACTCAACATATAATTCTAACCGTGTGACTTGGCCAAGTCAGAGTTAGTTACAGCTTGTTTAGCTGTTGCTCATGCATGCCTCTGTGGGTCTATTTAAGGGAGTCGTGAGAACATTCTTTCTGACAAGACAAACAGAAGGAGAAAAGCCGAGGCTGCTAATAGGAAAAAGAAGAGGATCTGATTAGAAGCTCTAGGTATGACATATATTTCTAATGGTACTTTGTGATTTTGTTGATAGATCAAATCAAGGTAGCAAGTATATTTTTATAAGTAACAAGGAATTTCATTCTGAATATTGTCTTCTCTGGCCATTACACAAATTCCTAGATCTGTATAGCAATTGTCCTCATGCTACCATTACATTGTGCTACGTTTTTCCTTTTTTACCACACCAGAATCATGAAAAATAATAGTATATGCGACCAGCTTTTGAAGTCTATTTGGTTCCTTATTTCCTCCTAAATTGAATAGGTACAATTGTTTTTATTAATAATTATACACACTTTTCTAAATGAGCAGATATGGATGAGTATGACGTCTTCAGTTTACCAAATGGATCAATCACCGGTATTCTTGTGTACACAAAATCTGCATACATGACTACATTATATCGACTAGGTGCTAGCTTCATGTTTTATGTACTAACAAATCTTATCATGTAGATATCGCGGGAGTTATCATGCATGTTGGCCCAATTGACCACGACACATATTTCCCTCTAGGCATGAGGGAATTAGCAGTGGTGGACTCCAATGATCGTACTGTGTTCCTCCGGTTTTTAGATGAACTAGCTGACAGCCATAGAGAACAACTATTTTTTGGGGAAAGGCATTATTCATTCCTAATGGCAACCTTTATGGAGGTTGACCAAGCGTCGAGTAAGTCTGAACTATAATAAGTGCTATATACCAAATCCTTTTCTCACTTGTACTTACTAGATGTTTTCATAAATAGGAAGCCTTTTAAGTACAGCAGCAACAACAATCACATTTCATCGGTGCTTACCATGTCATCAGTTTGACATGCTTGAAGGTGACTACAGTTTTTCTATTACTATTTCACCAGTCTCGATAACTATATGTCCTAATTAGTCATGTTGTAGGTGTGCGCAAACGAATTCATAATGATTCAGCTTACGGTGAAGCGGTAAAAAATGTTGTACTTCTTAGGAGGGATGCTCAAAATCCAGCCAACGAGTACAACACAGTTCATCTACCTGCTGAAGCTTCTTCGATCAAATACATGTACAACTATCTGAAGCGCAGTACACCCGGGACATCGCCAGATAAAGTTGACAAGTACAATGAAGTTGATTAGGCATGTATGTCCAGAATCAATAATTCTTTAGAAAGGGATGGTGTTTTAAGCGAGTTATTTCTATCCTTTGTTATATTCAGAAGTTGGTACTGTGCTATCAGGTTGGTTTGGAGCCAACTGTTTTGTACCAACACGTAGTGATTTTGTTTTGTAATGTAATAATTGGACTGTCCGTAATAAAAGGGTATGAAGTATCAAGAAACAAACAAAGTAGGTAGACAAGTGTGCATACCAATTCAGGTCGAATGCTGACTGGTCCGTTTAGTCCATGATATCAAAACTCCTCAAATTTAAAATCATGTAGCATCGAAATACCACTTTCCCTTAATATGATGCAATAGTAGATATGATAATGCTTTCGAAAAGTAGATATGGTAACTTAAAAAACATGAAACTTTATACCTGACAATCCAATGTAGAAAAACCGGCCATTACATGAAACTTCATATTCATTTCCTTCTCCAACGGGTGCAATTCGTGATGCCAAAACAAATCTCTAACCTAATAGGAAATCAAAGACATAAATAAATTGATATTTACCGTCAAAAACCTTGGAAAAAAATAAATATATATGTGGAACCGAGAGATCAATAAACTAAAAAAGTAGAATGCCCAATTTAATCATTTAATATATTATAACGGCATTTCTATACATGGGGTATAAGAAAAGGCAAATAAGAAAGGCAATGTCTACAACTACCGTGGGGAATAAAAAAAAGGCAAAAATAAAAACGAGGGGCCAGAGATAAATCAGCCGGATAGAGCAAAATAAATAGTGTACGCTAGAGATATGGATAGTTTGTTATACAAGTACGATTCCCTAGGAGGAAAAAAAACCCAGTTGCCTCACGATCTGGCTGTAGCTATTGCCGCATCCCCACTCTCCTCCACCTCCACCTCGATCGATAAGGGACTCCAGACTCCCACCAACGTGGGCAACTACAACTCTACAGCAACCGCCAGAGCCGTCACCACGATACTCTTCCCTACCACAATCGCCGCATCCACAGTCTCCTCCACCTCGCCGGCCTCCTCCACCTCAAGACTGTCCACTCGCCCTACGAATCTGGCCGTGTTGCATCATTCTCAATGTCTGGGGCGACATCCCCGATGTCCTCTGCGGATCAATCTCCACCCAGATTCGGTGCTATTGTCCATGCTATCAATGCGGTAATGATATATATCTCTGTAACTTCATAGTTTGCAAGGCTTCGTAATTAAATACTTTGCAAGGTTTCGTAATTAAAAGTTCTATATGCTTGGTTTTCAGGAAAACATCGACATGGGATCAATGGGTGAGGACACAGATAATATGAAGACGGAAGAAGTGATAACCAAATACAACGATACAAACCCCGAGTCAAAAAAGGCATTATATGTCTGGAAGATTTTTCACTCTTCGGTTGTTTAGTAGTCCTGGTTCTCCACTAATGTAAGAGTTTTGTGTGCATGTACAGGAAACCATCAACGATGGAGCAAAGGAGCAAGCATTACCAACTTCGAAACCTGGGAATCTTGAACTAGAAGAAGAAGAAATATTTAGAGAGGGCCAAACAGATATGCAAATTGAAGAGGGGCTGACCAAATCTGAGACCAACAAGCTAGAAAATAAAACCGGCAAAGAGGCTACTTACTCCGAATTGACAAATGTGAGTTTCTTGGTCCTAAAAACTCCCCAATAATTCCAAATCTCCACAGTAATTATCCGACACCCTTTTCCTGGTTTCAGTTTTGTTTATGTTGTTCCCAGGAATTATCTGTCAACAAAGCAAGTCAACAAGCTCGCTGTCAGCTCAGGACAAGCACTTAGCAACAACATCCGGCACGGAAGGGCCAGGAACTATAGAGAACGAGTTTGCATTGCCCATGCAGATAGAGAAACATATGCGACGGCATAACAAGCCTAAGAAGACACAAGACTATGTGGTTTCTCCAGAAGGCACATAACAAAACCTTCTCTACCCTGCTTTTGCTATATTTATTATCTTCATTACTAATACATGTTATTACTTCCATTGTGACAGATTATGCCTGCACCGGCGATGATTGGTCTGTGATTGACAAAATCAGAAACGAACCAAGCGACAAGAGATATTTAGTGAGCATCGACGATGGATATCTTAAAAAGGCCGAATTACTGTCACTTTTAACTCCCGGAGAATTCATTGGCGATGAAGTAAGCATATATGGTTTTGTCACAAGGATTTGCTATTTTATTATGAGTTCTAATATCTCCTATAACCATTGTATGCTTTTGAAATTGTAGATAATAAACGCATACATAAATTGCATACGTGGTACAGAGCATCTACAAGTGAGGTCAGGTGGAAGTGTGTTCTTAGAGAATGCATGCGTCTCTAAGACGATAAAGAGTTTTAGCTGTGCGGGGCTTGATGAAGCACCAACATGGTTATTAGACCGAGTCGAGCACTTATTTGAAATATGATATGGTTAGTTTCAGTTTCTTACATCTCAAGTAAATTGTATGGAGGACGAATGTTTGTCTATATCGGAACTAAACTAACTAAAAAGTTTCAGATACACATTCCAGTGAACAGTAACAACATGCATTGGTACGTAGCAGTTATAAATACCAGAAAACGAAGAATCCAAGTGCTCGACTCGCTCGGCAGAGGAATGGGCCGCAAAGACCTCGCTGCTATGGTTAGCAATTAGTCCCACTGCCCTATCTTTTGATAAGATGCTTTTCTGTTATCCTTCGGTATTTTTTGGTTGTGATGTTAATATTGTCTTTTATTCGTGCAACAGCTGGAAGGACTGCAAAATTTATTGAAATATGCATCGCTTAGCATGGAATTAAAAGATGATAAATGGCCGGACCTAAATGTGACAACATGGCCAAGGGAAGAGTGTATTACGAGAAGTACGCAAACAGATGGGTATACCTCTGAACTCAACGCAATCAAAAGTTTGTTTTTTTATATGCCCCATTAATTCTCATTACAAAGAATCATGTGTCCGCATGTAAGAAAGAATAAAGTGTGCATATGCACTTACCAACTGACAGTAGATGACATCGTACTTAATCATCTTCATCAGTAGCATACTACTCATCCATCATGTTTACCTACAATAACAAACAATCAAAAACGAGGAGTGTGTTTAAATATAAATAAGAGGGCAGGAACAAAAGCAGTTTAATTGCTATGTCCATTCTCCCCAAAGCACATTGCATGTTCTTTGTGATACTATCCTAAAAGAGTTCTAAGCCATAGTGTTAACGGGTTTTTTTTCAACACCACATTGCATATTCCACCATGTGTGCTACTTATGCATCCATAAAAAGAGACGTTGGTTGTTTTGTCTGCCGACGTTGCTACCATCCCATCCCTAGGACTGCATACTCTCATCCATGGAGCTAGAAATCGTGACCTGTGGCCGCATTACCATGCCGATAGTGACACCCTCTCAGCATTTTGGAAGCTTCAAAAGCAAATACCGAATGCAATAAGGGCATGTCAATTTTATTTATTCTTTAGAAGCAATGGAGAGCATATTAATGGTTGTACTGCGATTGATATAAAATTCATTTTCATTATCCATTTACTATTACTAATTGTAAGTCAGAAGCAAAACATTCTAGATAGGAATTCACAATTGGAAAAAACAGAGATGATATCACCTATGTATCATTGGGCACCAGACAATACTGGCTGATGCTTCCATGGGCCTTCCCACATGTCGCCGGCCACTGGACATCCTCACCTCCTTGTTGCAGTGCCAAGTAAGGCGCTGATGCGATGGCGCTGGACATTTGCACCTCCTTTCTGTAATGCCTAGCACGGCGCTCATGCGAGGGATTTTAGACGACCAAGTAGTTCCTTAACTACAAATGGCAGCCGCACATTTTGTTTGTTTCAAACTGCCATTAGTACTCTTTCCAACCTGTTTGAGATGTACAAATAAGATTACTGTACATATGTCAAGTCTATAGTTTAACTTACCTATATGCTAATCTTAATCAACATATTTAGGTTTCCCACTTGAATTTAAATCTGTGCATAAACCCTATATTTCTTCACATGAATCCCAGAACATAAATACCCGAGTTCCCTAAAAAAATTAAATCGTAATGGCCACATATTACCAAGTCCATTCTCTCCAAGAGGAAAACAAATTATCGGATTTAGATAAGGACTCAGGTTTAGTTTTTCATAGTTATGATCTATTGAATCATATTTGCCTCAATGCAGTAGGTAATTTTATATAATTTGAAACTTTATAACACTTCATTTCATGTTATAGGCAAAATAACTTCCATACCATCACTTTAATTCCAAGCTAGCTACAATGCAACAACTCAATACATATCTGATGATGAGTACATACTGTTCTATCATGTAGAAATAAATATGTACATTGGTTATCTATGTATTTTTTTCTACAGGGACAATGATGTGTATAATTATACATAATGATTACTTTGTGTTAAAACACCAGTAAGTAATAGGGAAAGAATACATATCATTCAAGAGGATTTGTTGCTTCGATCTTCAGAAATATTTATGTGCATGACAACTCAGGATTTGGAATCCTGATTTGGCAAGTTATACACATATGCAAGAAGCTTGGTGTAACTGTCACCAGCTATCTGGTCCGATTGCATTCTGAGAGAGATTTTGTCCTATTCGTACTTCAAAAGAGATTTTCCTACATAAGATAGATAAAAAATTACTAACATCATTAAACTTCTTTAGAGTTTCATAAGAATAAGAAATCTGAATTATTTCTAACAGTATCTTGAACCGTTAAGTGAAACCTCAATATCAAAGATGTAATTTGAATTGCAATGGAGCAGAGTTATAAACATACTAATTATTTAGAGGATACAAGGTAGGTAGGCTTACATGCCTACTTCTGAATAGGAATTTTGGTTGAAGCCAACACCCAAAGTCTGAGAGGAAGCATCATACTCTGATCTTGACAGTTCAATCTTGAGCGCACCTGTTGTTTACTTTTCCTTATGACATCAACACCATTAAAACCCCAAGTCTCTAATTTAGTTCCTATGCACAAGAGTTAAAACAACAGCGACCAAACATCAGGTCCAGTCTTGAGCACAATCAGTTTTGGCTCATGCCCCTACAATATTCATTCCACAATAAAGAGTTACAGTGAAATTACCATAAATTAAAGAATGAACCGTTCATGTACTTTAATATAATCTGAACTGGACCATACATAATACACAAGCACACATAGCACATTAGGAAGATCAGAATCTTGTGTGGCGGCAAAGTAGTGCCCCAGATTATTATCAACTACCAGTGATAGAAGATCATCCACTGCACTAACCACTTTGTCATGCTCGCAAAAGAAACACATCAACACAAGTCCATTGAACAAACAAATTGCCTCATCCCGAAGCTGATCATATTATAAAATTTTAAGGCTATCCTAAGTGAATGTAAGTAGTAGTATTGCACATAATCATACTGAGAAAGTAAAACTAACGATCTCCGAATACAGTATGTGATTTGAAAATTGGCAACGAAGTATCATTTTGTACTTGGGTAGTCTGAAATTCTGAACCAAACTTGTCTCTGGATAATACTTGTACCAATTCCCAAGCTACACTAGCTGAAAAGGGCTATACCAATAGGAAAGATAAGCAAATTACATGCACATATCATCTCTTCCTCGATTTTATCAAACTTGATAGCTAGCATATGGCGCTTAGAATTCAAGGTGCGGGGCAGTGACATTGGACAGCAATGAATCAAGCAGAAACGAGACAGGGGGAGTGGGCGGGCGAGGTGGGAATGGACCAGGAGCATGACGTACTTGGAGCTGCAAGGGCAACCCTCGCAGGTGTCCCGTGAGAGGAGGAGGCCGTTCGGTGCGGACCCATCCAGCCCGCGTGTGGTGGCCGCGGCCGCGCCTCCCTCTCCGTCGGCGGCTCGGAGCCTAGCACTGGCTAGGGAGTGGAGGGAAAGAGGGTGGTCGTGGCGGCAGTGGCAGGACCAGCCATGGAGGCGAAGCGCGAGCCGCCGATCTTGCTTGGAACGGTGGCGTGTCGGCACCGTGGCGGCGCCAACATCGGTCCAGCCATGGAGGGGGTTCGCGTCAGCTGGAGGCCGGTTTGGAGGCGTCGGTCAAAGGGAGGAGAGGGGGGAAAGCTGGAACCGGCTGACGCAGGGAGGAGGGACAGAGGCGCATGATTTCCGGTCATGGAGCGGGGGGGATTTGGTCGCCGGCGAGTACTGGGATTTGGCCGGTCATGGAGCAGGAGGGAAGAGAGTGAGTGGGGATCTTCTTTTTCCTTTTTTTAATATACTTGAAGTAGGATTTGTTCAGCGTCGAAGGACAGTGACCGTGGGCCGTGGGCAAGGAGAGTTGCGTGGCGCCGACATCGGAGTAGCCCGCGTTTGTCTCGAGCCTGTCAGCCTTCGGTCTTAGACAGCCCTTTTCCCAGTCATAGCCTCCTCACATTTTCTTTTACGATTGATGATTTTGAATATTTTTTTGCAACAAATGATTGTCCTTGTTGAATATATATTAAACTTTGTGTCATCAAAAATATGTAATCTTGCAGGTCATCGTGTGGTCTATGGATGTTAAATTTCATGGAATATTTCACGGGGGATATTTTATCCGACATTCCTGAACAGGTATATTTGCTCCATATCGCGATACTTATTTCATATTGTATCATTATTACTTGAAAACTAACTTTAGTTACTGCTTGATTAATAGGTTAATATGACCGATTTTAGAAACAAATTAGCCGTAATTTTGGTGGATTCACATTTGAATGATGATAATATAAGGAATCGAGACTTGAAAGATGATGAAGAACAAACATTTGATCCTACTGATTGTGTCATTGTGGATGGACCTCCTAAAAACATCAAAACATCGAAACTAGGGTCACAAATTGGGTTCATCTCGCAATCATTGCTTCTGTTACCATCTGCCAATCCAACAGACCAGGAATTAATAGATGAACTTTGCCTATACATCAGCACAGTTGATGATATCCCTTCATTAGAGTAAGCAACATTTTTTCATTTTATTGTATTGTTCTAATAAATTGCGAGAGCATACTTGTAATTGTAATTGACATAATTCTAATTTTACAGGACCGAATGGGTTAAAAGTTCGAGTCCTTATCCTATTAGTCTTAATTTAAGACAAATAAGTAGCATACTAAAAATGAATGAAAATATGGATGTTAGTTGCTTTAATATGGCTGTACGGATACTGGCGTGGCACGACATCCAGCTTGCTAGGGATGTCCCAGTCCACTACATGGATTTGAACTTCTGTGTAAGTTACTTTAACTACATATTAAATCTATTTATATGTGATTCATTTGTGGCATATACTAATGTTTTTTATTATTATTTTAGTTGATGTCCCAATATGCACGAGATCCAAGTCGTAGTGACTATCCTGACGTTGCTCGGTTGGCTCAGTTGTTTCTTAGCTGGCCTGATAGCAATGAGTATCATATATCTGAATGCAATATGGTAAGAATTCAATCCTTCATTCTTAAGAGTCAATTATCTGCTATAATGATTACTATATTTTTAAATGTCTTGGTGCAGATTTTATTGCCTTGGGATATTGTTGGGTTATTCCAGTTGTTCGTCTTCGATCGGCACAAAAAAGTTATCTCTTTTTTGGACCCGCTTCCAATACCATATTTGGCAAAGACTATACTTAAAAATGTGGCCGATAATTTTAATCTTGCCCTCGAAGTTGCAAACCCTGCATCAAAGGATGACATAACTAAATGGGGTTGCAAGGCTCCCAAAGTTCCAACAAATCTAGACGAGTAAGAATCTTAACAATGTGTTACAATCTTAACGTATTTATTCGACCCGCAATGTAACATAATATGCATGCAGTGCTCTGTCGGGTTATTTGGTTTTTGAGTTCATGCATTCATGGTGCGATGGATTGCTACATTTTCCAGTACCCACGGTGAGTATTTACACATGTTCATTTGCATACACTTTGCACATATTATTTTTATAACAATGTGTATAATGCATATATAGGACGGTTTTCAACTAAGGAAGCGATTTTTGGTTCACATCCTGAAGTATGAAGCAAATGAAGCTTTAAGCAATATCCCAGCCATTGCACGAAGCCTTATTGATCGCATAAAAAAGTGGACCTTCAAGAAAGAACCGTCATCAGCGAATAAATAGAAGATACAATGTTGCTTAGTTATTTTATCTGTCACTCATATTTCGCCATGTATCAAGAATACATAGATGGACCGTCAAGAAGAAACATAATACATATTGTTGCTTAGTTTTAATTTTTAAGTATTTTTACAACTAATTCTAAATACATTTATGTGATTGTAAATTTTATGTAATTGTGGATTGTGTGTTTTAGGACCTCTCACACCTCTTAGTCATTAATGGCTCGGTAAAATACATGACAAAAGATCACAATATATGTTTTTATGACATAGGATAAGACGTGCATTGCACGTGCACGCTTACTAGTAATATAAAAAGGGAGAGAGAGGCAGATCCAATTAATCTGGGCCATTCACACACAAGATCTAACGACCCAGAACCATCCAATGTTGAGCAGCTAAACGCCTTGAATCCCGTCTGCTAATCACGTCCTACCGCGTCGCTCTAAGAAAAGGAAAAGCAGTTCCAGACTTCCAGCGCCGAGAAACCGTGAAACGCCGCCGTACAACCTCCGAGACCCTCTCCCTGCGGCGTCGTTGCCCAAGAGAATCAGGGAATCGCCGTTGCCTGCTCCGTACAGCATCCATACGGTACTCTCCGTCGGCATTGCCGCGACCCACCACCCCCGCCTCCGTTCGCCTCCAATCTCCATCCTCACGTCGGCCTGCCGCATCCGCACGCGCCTCCACTCCTTGCCCTACCCTTCTTCTCCACACGCCCGAATCTCCTCACCGCAGGCACCACCGCCGTCGTACGTTGTCCAGGACGCAATTGCGACCACCGCCAAGGAGGCCTGAAGACTTGAGTACAGATGAAGCCAGTTAACAACACTGAATTCGCAATGGGATAGAACTGAACTCTTATTTTCTACAATTCTGAAAAGCAGCAGCAATGCTTCGGAGGTCAGGTTTAGCATCATTTTTATCTTGATTATACGGGCCAGACTGCTGCTTAGTAAGAGCAGGTCTAACAGACCCCGTAAAAGGGGCAAAGCCGTATAATAACCGCCGATTTGAGGGTTTCGGCTCTACCCGGCCGTCTAGCACGCCCCGTAAAAACGGCCCCCGCTTCGTTTTTTGCTGTTTTCAAGTACGGGGCGGGTCGTCGCCCCTTACTTGTGCGGGGCGGGAGGGGGAATACAGGGCCAACCCCTCACCCTTGGCGGGCTGAAATTTCAGCTAGCAACTGCTTCGCGCACCGGAGCGGGCGGCGGCCATGGCGGGCGTCCGGAGCGGGAGCGGGCGCGGCCAGCGTGGGGACGGCCGGAGCGGGCGCGGCCGGGCCGGCGGCGGCCGGGGCAGGAGCGGGCGCAGCCGGTGCGGGCGCGGCCGGCCGTGGCTCACGCGCGGCCGTGGCGGTCGGGGCGGCCGGGGGCGGCCGAGGCGGGAGCGGGCGGGGGCGGCCGTGGCGGGAGCGGGCGCAGCTGCTGCGGGCGCGGCCGGCCGTGGCTCGCGCGCGGCCGGGGCGGGAGCGGGCTTGGCCGGCCGTGGCGGGCGGGGGGCGGCCGGGGCGGAGCTGGAGCGGGCGGCGGGCGGCCGGGGCGGAGCAGGGCCGGCGGCGGGGTGCAGGGGCAGGGCAGGGGCGGCCGGGGCAGGGGCAGAGCAGGGGCGGCCGGGGTAGGGGCGGGGCAGGAGCTGTGATGCACGCAGGAGGAAGAAAGAGATAAGGAAGAAGAGAAAAAAATAATTTGGCATATACTGCGAATATTCTTTTTTACAGTTTAGACATACGGGGTCTGCTAGCTCGGACGAGTTTTCGACCGGCCGAAATCGAATACAGGGCTCTGTAGTCGCGTTTTAAGGGGGAAAAATACGGAGCCTGTTAGACATGCTCTAAGTAAATTTGTAGATTCGTTGTAACGCGCGGTCTTGGCGAAAGGGAAGACTTGTGTGAAAGGGGGGACTTTTGTGTTAGTACATGGATGTGGACTGTGAGACTTTTCCGTTCTGTTTGGCTGCTTCCCTGCGCCTAAGCACAACCAATTTAAAGCATGTGCAACTATGTATCCCCTTTGCATGACATGAAAGCTAACTTTTTTTACTTAAGCCCATTGTGTGGTGATAGCTAGAAGTAGCACTAGGTACGTGTAATGTTGTTGAGCTTACCAGAAATCCAATAGGCATGTGTTTTAGGTTACATAGGAATATATATATGTAGGTTTCTAGCCAGGTTGTTATGCTTTCAAGATTGTGATTATATAATATTTTTGGGGGTCTTTGCATCTTTATTTTTTAGTACTGCTATTTTCTTATTAGCCTTTTCTATTCCGAGCCTAAGAAAATATTAGATTTGCTTCATTCAAGAGAGTTCACAAAAAAAAATGTCTTCCTGTTATTGCCGAAGACTTAGCTAGATCATTTACTGAGCTCGTAATTTTGCAAACATTTTTGGAGGATGAGATAAATGGTCATGTTGGTTCTTTAAAATATGACGCTGTTGCTTGTGTTCTGCACATGATGTGGAGCAGATGCAGGTCTAGCGGCAGCGCTGCAGGGGAAGATGTCCATAGTGAAGAGGATGCAGGTCCGGGCGGCACTTGTTTACAGAGGGACTCTGGAGGACTTTCTATTCAGAACAATGAGTAAAAACAAGGCTTCAAGTAATGGAGCAACAAGCCATGCTGAGAGATGGTCCTTTTAAGCATTGTTCCTCATTTCTCCTCTTGATTTCAGTAAGCTAAGCATTTAATTTATCTGTTCATCTAGAGTTTGAAGTTACAGGGTATGGAAACAGAAGAGTACAAGCAAGAGAAAGGATTCATATCTATCATACCATCAAAATTCAGAATTGAAGCTACAAAGATGGTTGTTTCTTCTTGCCTGCGTCACTTTGACATTTTGATATACTAGGGTACATTCGTGTTCATTTATCATGATGTATGGCTATTTGATATTTTTGTTTATTGTACAAAGATGAGCAGAAGAAAATACCTGACCAATAGGCATGTGTTTTAGGTTAGATAGGAATATATATATGTAGGTTTCTAGCCAGGTTGTTATGCTTTCAAGATTGTGATTATATAATATTTTTGTGGGTCTTTGCATCTTGATTTTTTAGTACTGCTATTCTCTAGGTAGGCATGATTTCTGCATCAGATGTGTGAATCGGTTGTACGTCCTCTTCGATTTAATAGCTTATGTTCTCTGATATTTTTGCAGTTCTTGTACCATGTGTGCATTTAGCCTTTTTTTTTGAAAAAAATGGTGTGATCATATCAGTTCTGAGACTTCAGATTATATAGTTATGTTGAATACTGAAGTTCCTCTACTACTATCTCTGTTTCTATATTGATTCTTAACAATACAAGGGCAGAGAAGTACATTGTATCCAAGCAGCAATTTAGAAGTGTAAGGAAATATTGTTGTCTACAGTCGTTTTATTGTTGCTTTAACATAAAAGAGTATTTCATTAAGAGGAAGAATTTTACATTGCTCCCAAACGGATCCTAACCTTGCACTGGTTCTCTGCAATATGCTCTATCAAGAAGAGTTCACCCATTGTTTTAATCAGTTCTTGATAAGCTGTTTTAATCAGTATTTCATCGATTTTTATGAGTATCAGTGATTGATCAGTTTGTTTCAGTGCTTGGTCAAAGATCGGGCACAAACTTATTTTCAGTTGGATTGTTTGTATTTGAGAGGCCTACCCACATGTCGCAGTGGCTTCTAAGCATCGGCCAGGGCAAGATCGTCGGCGACTGCTCAGCCGCATCAGTTTCAGCAGGGCGAAAGGATATGGTGTTCTTAGGATTATCAAATTATCTTGCTCTTTTTTCTTAGAGAAATCCTTTTAGAGATCTATAAGAAAAGGAGGATCAGCATGTGGCAGCATCCAGTCGAGAGGATCATCAATTGGACGTCTTGAGGTTAGCTCACATAAATTATATTCCTATATATGCGGGGATACTATAGATGCATCTGATGTGCTATAATTTTCTTTGAAATCCTGCTCAACCTCTCATGTCTCTTTTGCAGCGTAATGATATCTTCTTGGTATTTTATTTGCCATGTTGACGAGTTTTTCCGCGAATGTCAATGCAGATCGAAGGCCAGATACCCATATTATCTCTATGCTCCATGCATTCAGCAGTCCATCTAGCAGTTCACAAATTGAAGTGCTGCAATTGCAGGGTATCTCACAATAAGCTAAATCGTATTCTCCTTTCTGTTAACGTGAGATGCACATTATTTATATTTTTATCTAGCCTTAATCTCTTACACTGATTTTGTTTTATGAAAAGTACTTGTGAACTGTGACTACCGTAACTTACCTTTTCATGTTCCCATACACGGTTGAAAACAAATAATGTTAAACTCACTTTGCATTGATAAATTCCATGAGAAAATCTGAGAAAATAATCTTGTTTAGAAATAAAAATTAACTGCAACTAAAAAGCACATGTGACTACACAAAGTTCCACCCAGTCTATCAGTTAATACTCATCCACATTTGGATCTAGGCCATTGTATTCCATGATTATACTATCCATGCAGACCTGAAACTAATCAAAATTGCTAGCTAACCTACTTCAACAAACTGTAGAAGTGGCCCTTTCCATTGGTCATAATTGATGACCTGTATCATTAGATGCTCTAACAAGTAATGACTGAGTACATTATCTTAAAGTAATAGGTAAATCAGGGAAGCACACAATATCATGGTAGAGTCTGTAGTGAAATAATCAATAGAGACCTGACAAACTTGATGTTCAGATCACAAACAGGCAAGTGAACACAAGATAGAGATGTCAAACAAGAAGCCTTTTGTGCATTCTCACAATTCAACAAAATGATGCAGCTTACACATGCCTCTAATGTAAGATTGGAGAGGCTTGAATTTCTTGATGTTACTGGTACATCCAGCTGATCAGAGAAACAACCTGAGAAGAACACAAGGTATACTGACATAATTGTATTGCATAAACAGTGGACACACCATTTAGTATAAAAGGGTCATAAAAAATTAACTATATGTATACCATAGAGGAGGGTGTTGGAAATTAAGTTGCGAACTACGAACAAACGATAGTATATTCCAGTGATGTACTGATTCGAGCCAAATTCAAAATTTTGTCAAACGTTATCAAATTTGGTCATATGTGCTGAAGTGAAATTATTTTGCCAGATTGAAAACCAACTTTTCAGATAATTTCGGTTTATCCCATGCTTTGTGGATGTAAAACATCAAGGAGTAGTGGATATGAGATATTTTGTCTTGCATTTCAGAACAAGTATATTAGCCTGTTATCATAATATTTATTCTATGTTGTAATGTTATTTGAAAACTAACGCTGATTACTCCTGCCATGTTCAGATGACACGGTTTACGACAAAATTAGTTGTCGGTTGGTCTACTTGAGAATGAATGATGTGGCTCTGTGGAGAAATGATAATAAAAGGAAGATCGCCAAAATAGAAATGAAATTCAATGAACCTGAACAATTTTTTGAAGACGTGTGTTACACGTGCATGCTTACTATATGAGTACAAGATGAGGAGGTTCAGAAAAATGCGTTGACATGACTGCAAGTCTGTAACAGCGTGGAGAAAATTCGATGCGCAAACCCTTCTTTTTTCTCATGCTCATGAATGAGGAGTTGTTCTAGAATATAACTCATGAATGAAGAGTTGCTTTTGGAATCCAAGATTAACTTACGGTTCCATAATAAAACTATTTCAATGTAGCCAAAGCTTATGCAATTTTGGTGAGTTCTGCATCTTTTGTTTAGCTTCAAATATACGCATCAGTTATGTATTTGTTGTTAGCTCCGTGTTTCGTTGTTGCCTTGACAATTTTACTGACATAAAGAGTGACGAAATTCTTACATGCAGCATGCACGTTCCTGGACGATTGATTGGGAGTTCTGTACATGAATGCTGGTGCACCATTGTACAGTTCGTCAGCTAACTGAACTTAACATGGTAAATTTCATAGTTTTCTGCAGTTTCATCTGCTAGGATTTATAAGGTATAAGTTTTGGGATGGTATAGAAAGAAAAGGTGTTTGTACAAACTTTAAACTCTATTTTGCTTATGAAAGTTACCAGTTGACATCTTTTATTGATCTGCCGTGTTATGGGACAACTTAGATTTTATTTTGAGGAAAAACTGCATGTGTTCTGCCAAGTAAGCGAAAGTATAGGTCCAGTTACAAACTAGAGAGGGACTAGCTGACAGAGAACAGAACAGACAAAAACAAAGCAAAAAAACAGCAGGTTGAGCCAATAAGTGGATTACTGGCTAATATCATGCTGCCTGCCTGGCTCATCTCCTCTACCTTTTTCCTGCAAGTAAGTTACCAGCAGCAGATAACTGTTCTTGGGAAATTCTAGGAGCTGACGCTCATGCATTACAGTCAACATTTTTTTCAAATGTACCAGGCCTCCTTATATATAGCCACCATCAATAGAATACTGATGATAACTTCAATCCCAAGCAGAGTCCTATAGATTTGATTAAATGGAGCTAAGATTTTGAGTTTCAGATTTTCCTTATCGATCTACTTACTCCGTCCTAAAATAAGTGACTCAACTTTTTCTAGATCCGGAGGTATCTATAACTAAAATGCATCTAGATACATCTGCATTTTTTCGTAAAAGCAAATAACTTGAGAGGAAAGAATAATTTGAGAGTAAATGGAGCTAAGGTTTAGTTTTATTAGATGGTAAGAGATCCTATAGTGTCTTATTTTTGTGTCTCGTCACTTAGAGCTAGCACCTTTTGGTATGTGGAGGTACAGGGCAGGAATAATTAAGGAAGGAATCATGATGTTTCTTGTAAATATTTGTTCTACACGTACATCAAAAGCTGAAACCTTGCAAGCATCGCATGATTTTGTGTCACTGAAATGTTATTTGTACACATCATCATTTCCTTCAAAATTGAAAGGAAAATATATACTTTACTATGTATAATTCCTTTTCCGTGATTTAGTCAATACGTGCATGTGCACGTACACGATTACTAGTGTTTAGGAAACGTTAGATAATTAGATTACTAGTTGTCCGCGCGACGGAATTAGGATTCCGTGGAATTTTGGTGTTTCTCTATCTGGCTGCTCCACATGGAGTTGTCTCTTTGAGTGTTTTTTTTTCGGTTTTACTATCCATCACTTGACTGATTACAATTAGCTAACAGTCACATTTTCTGGCCACACGATGTGTTCATCTGTCACCCACTCGCCCATTTCTGGTTGTTGCTATTACAGGGTCTTAACGTCCTGCTTTGGATTAGAGGGTCTCGCTGTTGCTGTTAGCTACTTTCACAAGCTAGTCCCATGTGTATTTTATCTTTCCTTTCCTTTCTTTTCTATTTTGTGTGAGAGCAAGCTAGTTTTCACATTGATGCCATCCAGTTTGCATCTCTTGGAAAAATTGGGCAACAAACTAGTATTTATATTATCCGTAACATGTAAATGTTGGCAAACAACATTGTAAGTATAATTTTTAAAAAGTATTTTATACAGCCCATTACCCTAGTATTTATATGACATGGAACATGTAATTTTGGGCAAACAATAATGTCACTCTACTTCTAGAATCATGTAGACAAGATTTTCCTTCAATACCTATCAAGTTACAGTTCATTACAATTGCATTTACATGATCCGGAACATGTAGTTTTCGGCAAATAAAACTATAATTTTAGTCCTTGCAGAATGGATTTCGTCTCTTTTCAATTTATTTGTTTATTGCTGATTAAAGGTAACAAACTGAATGAGTAGCCCGCCTATAAGGCTGCTAATGATGTCATCAAATGCTTTTGCGGGGTTTTATCATGTCATTTTATAGTTGGAATAAAAAATTCTTGGGACGTACTAAAAATGAGTCAAATATTTCGATGTTTCTTTAATGCCACGTGTAATTTTATAATTGGACGAAACTTTGACTTACAACGAATTGTAAATCAGCCGACTGCCAAATAGTCACTCCTTTTTTTGTCATTTTATAGTTGGAATAAAATTTGACTGGGGATGCACTAAAAACCAGTCGAATATTTGGATGTTTCTTTAATACCACGTGTAATATTATAATTGGGAGAAAATTTGATTTACAACGGATTGTAAATCAGTCGACTGCCAAATAGTCACTTGTTTTTTTGCTAGTGGAAACCCAATATACCGTAAGAGTTTCACTAGACGCTTCCACGGTGATCAAAAAGAAAAAAAATGATAGCTCCAGCAGCTTGCCTATCGACCCGTTGCTAATACCTGATTTTTTTGGTAAGAATTTAAATCCTCTCGCTTATATTTTTGTGAAATCTATACCTAACTAGCTTAATACCTGTACCTCGGTACGGGTTAATAACTAAATTGTGTATGAAGATATTATTTAATATGGTTTGAACTTTTGTGACTATATGTCATGCAAAGTTTGCTGGTGAGTTCTTTTGGCCCACTAACTAATAATGTTTGGGCTGCTTATCTTGCATATTGACCTGATGAAGTAAGATAATTCAGTGGGCGACACCATCTTTCCAATGGAGCTTTTATTTCTATCTCGAGTCTCTGGCGGTGGCGGACCTACATGATGGGAAGAACTGCTTGTCTCTTCTAAGCGGCCCTTGATCAGAGCAATGAACATGTAGCTTAATTTTTACCGTATATGCTGAAAATTATTTGTTTGATGTGAAGAGAAATGGAAGTTAGTTTGAGTCGTATGCCCACTGTGATAGTTAGAAGACTAGTTAAGCTGGTTAACACTATCGGCTCCAACATTGATCGTCTAAGAGCTCCTGGTCTTACAAGGTAACACAAGACATGTCTGCGAAGCATATGTGAATTGTATAAAAAGCATTTTACATTATAAATATTAAATTCTTGTCTGTAGTATGGTTTGGCAGGTGAGCATAAGCAGATCCATCTTGACAAACAAGACTAAAATGGCATAGTAACAACAATACCATCCCCATCAACTGGCCCTTGAGCTTTTTGCTAGAAGGTAGCACCGCCAATTCACACACAACTTCCGCATCCTGCGATCCTGCTTGCAACATCCGACCTCTATCGATCACTGTTTCGCAAAAAACATCCAACCTCTATTTTCCCCACTCTACCTTCCTAGCTCCTCATGGTGACGAGGCCCTGGCAATGGATCTTTCTTGGCCTGAACAAGGACATGGCGTGTGTCAACAACCTAATTCACTACTCGACGAATTAGGTTGCATCCAGATCTGGATCCGTTCAGATTAGGTATACGATAGTTGGCTGCCGCGAGCAGTTTTATGGTTGCTGTTTTTTCCGTCGCGGTGGCAATAGTCGCCTCGTGCAGATTTTGTAAATTTGGAAGTTACATTTTCCCATTAATAGCCCAGTTATGGTTTCACATCCTTCTAAACGAATTCCCTTTCTCATGATTGACCGCGCGATGCGGTCGATTTCTCTCTCGTGGCAAGGCGCCCTCCCTCAGTCCATTCCCCTTTTCGGCACATATCAGGATACATACGATTGCGTCATCAACCTCCATAACCATAATTGGCTTGATTTTCGCTGGTAGTCGCTCCTCCCTGAACCCACAACTTCTCGATCCATGCAAAGCTGCATCATGGAGGCGCACACAGCCACACCTACCAATGACGTGGCCCATGCCCGCCGCCATGCTGGCTCCGCTACCATCCAATGCCAACACCTAAAGCCACACCGACCATGCTGGGAATGAGGAGCTTGGACTGTCAGTGGCCACAAGGAGCTTTCCTAACTCACGAGGGGAGCCATTGGAGTTCTAGCCCTGCCACCGCTAGATCTGCCTGGGCTTTGCTTGGTAAAGGACGCTGATGACAGAAGAGAGGATGGGGCCATGGGGGCGTAGGGAGGATGGAGGCCGACATTGGGGGAGAACCGCCTAAGCCGCCCAAGGAAATGGCGACACACATATTAGACAGATGTGGAGCCTACCTCACTTTGATTCATTTATAGACTCATGGGTATTATCGACAGCCACACAAATTATATTTCAACCTTTTAGACTCCTGAAAATTCTAAGCTTGGACTGGTTGTTGTTACCGCTACATAAAAGAGGTGACGACCTTTTACTTATTGTAATGAGGTTTCACCTGAGCTCAAGGAGCTCTAAAAATCATGTTGGATTAATTCCATCAACGTATTTTCTTTTTGTTCTTAAAGTGAATCGTTTACTAAAAAACAAAGCTCTAGAAAGCATTTAGACATGCATCAAAGTTCTTCAAATCACAACCACAGGTTTGCCTTAAATTATTGCAAAACATATATAGTTCAAGACAGCATAGAAGTATTTCTCACTTTTTTATTTGGCAATTCAAGACATCTTAGCTCACCCAACCTCCGGGCCCACCATATAAGCATTCAGCGTGATCAATAGGAGTAATAGAGTGACATTTATCATCTGTAACAAACCTGGACCAATCCGTTGTGATAGGACTACTCCTACCATTCTGATCAATGATTTTAAGGTTGGTGAAAGATGCTGCGCGACCCTGACCAACATTTGAGAGGGCACCACTTCCCATCGGAGGAGTTGGTAGTGTCATTTTAGCAATCACAGAAGCACCAAAATACAATCCGTTTGCCTTTTGTGTCAAATAGGTGAACAACGACCGTGGGAAGTATCCCACCCCTACGGGTTCGCTATTGAACCCATAGTACACCCACCAGTCTCCACTTGTTTTGTCCTGCCATTGATTTCGATTCATGTCAAGTGAACGCTTCAAAATATCTTGTTAAAGAATAACAAGGGCCGTCCAAAAAATTAATACCAATGAATATGTGAGGGGTACAGTAGTTATTTTAGCATGATTGTAAAAAAACACACTGTCATCAACCTTGGTCAGAGTTGATGGTTTTTTTTTCATGAAAATAACATGATGGTGAAAGGAATAAAAAGAAAAATGACAATATTACCTTAAGCACTCTGATAGTTATTTTTTTGTATGGTCTTATTGGGGACACCAGGAACTAGTTTTATAACATCACCAGGAGCTATCACAGCGCCATCAGCCCGTATGAAACCAGAGCACTCCATGTTCAAACAACCGGTTTCATTATATCCATCTCTCTGTAGCATGTACGATCATGTTTGGGTTAATTAAAACCTTACCGCTATGTTTTTGGTAAAAGAAAGATCACTTGACAGCAAACTATTTAGAACTGATTTGTCGCATTACCGTCCAGTAGGTATAGAAGTGAGGAAGAGAGTTGCCATAGTATTCTGGATAAATCTGGAGAGCAAGTGGTACAAACATACAAAATAAATTAAAAGTTAGTAGTACGTCAAATGGAGAACACGTAATGCTGGATTGTAATTATGTACTACATTCCCTTAAGCATAAATGTTTGCTAAAACAAACTTTTCTTTTGGAGTAATAAATTAAAATTTAGTAGTACTTCAAATGGAGAACACGTAATGCTGTATTGTAATTATGTACTACATTCCCTTAAGCATAAATGTTTGCTAAAACAAACTTTCCTTTTGGAGTAATAGGCAAGTTGTTGCATCATTAAACTCAACTATAATGTTTCCAACTATCTGAACTGAAAGAGAAGTGTAGGAAAAGAACGTTTACATGCCAGCCAACTTGAGCTGCATTAAAGCTTGAATTGGCACCATCTCCACTATGGGTAACCGAAATTATAGTTGCAGTAACCTGACCAGGTTTAAGTTCGTGTCCATAAACATCCATGGTGACATGTAATCCGTAATAGTTGCCTCCAAAGGGTGATAGATGTTCTGCAAACTGCATGGAGGGAGCACTCAAATAATTAATACGTACAACAACTAGACATGGAAGGAGGTGAGCAGGATATGAAACCACAACAATAAAGCTTAAAACAGAAACAATTAGTAAATTTTGATTAACCCTTCACATCAGTTTGTCTTGTAGTGTAAAAATATGGGAAGACAAAAGTGCCCAAAAAATATTAAGTTGATTGGAAACACATCCACATCTAAGCTAGTAGAATGTGTTCAGAGTATTACATGCATATAGGCATAATTAGTGCAACAAATGTAATTCTTATTTACCTAACATGTCAATAACGCAGTTCAAAAAAAATATGAATAACGAACCATGTTTGCCTATTCTCGTATTTGTTCTGTTATTACAAGTACAATGTTGCTTTGATATATTTCCTACGGAAATACACCTGTCATATAACAACAAAATAAAAGTAGAAGACTCACATTCTAAATGCAGAAGTTGCAAGGTCGCTGGACATCAGTGTTATGTGCACTACCAGGTTAATTAAGAACTTGAAGCACACGCACAATAATAGTGATTTTGGGCTGATTATTTAATGGGAAGATACACATGCATAGGAAAGAGAAAGTGAGGAGACATCTACATTTATATGCATAATCATGTCAGTGTATTGTATTGAAAAGAAAATATTTATCAAAAATTTATCTCCCAAAAAAGTCAATACAATAAGGATAAAATGCATGGGCAACTAAATTGCTGTTTTCCTTACTATTGTCAAGAGTTTCTAGCTTTCCTAACTTTTAACCCGACAAATGTCAAGTAGAACTCATGACACAATAGTGATAACCTGCCGCTATAATATAAGAGTATCAAGGACTCATTACCGGTATAATATCAGAAGAACATGATATTACTGAAAAAAATCAAATGATACTCTTCTAGATTGTAAGTAAACTACACCTTCATTTTGGTTGGCTATTTCATACTGTATACAAAAGGTAATAAAAATCAGGAAGCATAACTCACATATGGTTGACCCCATGAACTTGAAACTTTTCTAGAAATTATCCCCTCACTGGAGTTTGATTTCATACTTGTCAAACCTTTTTTTGCTAGACCACGAGCCCAATATCGTGCTAATGAACTAGTGTCCTTCAAAAAAAATAGTAAATGTTCGTTAAGAGGAAAATAATTCATATGAGTCATTAAATGTAGAATACATTTATAATTCATCAGAGGAAAATAATTCATATGTGCCATAAAATAAATAAATATTGGAACTTATAAGTATTCCGGAGAAAACAAAACCAACCAGTAGTAGTCCTCCGTTTAAAAAACTAGCCTCGAAAATGTAGTATTATAGTCCAATTTACCACAACAGCATAACCTAAAGAAGGTAGTAGGTGACATATCATCAACACCTCTATGCGCTTGCAAAAACTCTTGGTATAGAAGACACATAAGAAATAAAATGAAAATATTACAATCCAGCGGGAGGATGAGACACCCGTATCCTCCGTATCACGTGGCAGAACAAAAACGACAGCCGGACTGTGGGTCTGTGGCTAGTGAGCAGTGTATGCGGGGCCAGCAAACGTGTGCAGCGCATGGGCGCAGCGCGGTCAGCAACACAGTGCAGGAGCAGCACGCGGGCCACATGGCGCTCAACCAGAAACCGCGCATGACCCTGGCTCTCACGCGTGCGCTGCAGAGGGCGCACGCTAGTCGCGCCGGTCCTTTGCTACAGGAAGCTTCTTGGTTGGAGGTCGCCGTTGCTCACGGCGGTGCAGATCCAACGGGTCGTGCAAGTTCAATCATCATCAACATCATCATCATCATCGAGGAAACTATGCGGAAGCTGATGCAGGAAAGTGGTGCGGGGAAGGAGATTTTTTGAGTTAAAAGAGATGAGAGACTTAGATACAATATTAAATCGTACAACTACAAAGCGCCCCATAGTACTGCTAGGAAGGGCAGGGGATCGGAAGCCCTGATCCCTCGGAGGACACTCAACAGTTTCCAAAAAATAAGGCAACACTGAGTGCCAGTAGCAGGGGCAGAGAGAGGGAACTAGCTCCTCCTCTTCCTCACCCCAACATGGATTTTTCATATTTCCGAGTTTCTACGCGAACCTCCGCAAAATCGTGTATTTTAGTGTTGCAGTCCTGCAAAACAGGTTTAGTGCCCCTCTCTCTTTCATCACACCTCCCATATTATTTTCATATCTCCACATCTTTTTTTTGACCCATAAGTTACTCCCTACCCTGTTAATTGTCCCGTGCCACCAAAAGGTTTCTCTTAAATCCTATCCAACTATAGCATAACAGTACTCACGGACACTCATGAAAATAGTATTTTACAATAAAAAACGAAAATTGTATTCCCTACTTCAGTGCACAACAAAGAAGAATCATATAGGATAATAAAATAATATTACAGCACCTAATAATAGGATTTACCTTATGAATAGTAGAGGACAGCCTAGCACATTCGCTTCTAAGTGCATGAAAAAACAGACATAGAGAAATTGTTCGTCGAAGTAGAGTAAGTCTAAACATTTTTCTATGTGGAAGGATGAAGATCACAATACGTATGGAGAACTATATATAGTACGGAGTACACATATTTCAATAGAGGAATCCATTAGTTTTTTGCATAAAATCCATCAATACTGGCGTATAAATATTACTTCAGTTAATGCAAATTAAACCATACGGTCTTTAGGTGTATCTTTCTTTAGTGACAACCAAATCATAATATATTAATTGAATATCCACGAAAATCTTTCTTTAATGCCAATGAAATGCAAGATATTTGTTGATTGTAGGAATATGTTCATTTAATTATGGGGAAATACTTTTGTACACCCACGCATGGGTGTAACGTCCCAAATTTTAAAACAAAGAGAAAATGAATTTCCATTTTTCCAAAAATCAGAACCAACAAAAACTTTTCTGAATAAAGTGCTATGCATAGTAATTGTGATTGATACATGTGTTATTGCCCTGATGGTTTGTGTATTACTTTGAACATAATTCCAAAACCCTAAACCTCATCTCTCTTATCACCCTCCAATAGAAAGTAAATAAAAAGAATTGAAATTAAATAAGAAAAAGGCCTATGTGCCTATGGCTATTTTGGTAAAACCTTTACTTAGACCTTTCTACCTTGTGTAGATGTTTTGAAAACATTTATAAACCCTACCTAGTGCTCAACCAATCAAATCCAAGTAGAAAATAAAGTCAATTAAAAAGATAATAAAAATGCCATAGAGGCATAGGAGAGTAAATAGCAAATTTGTGAATTTGAGGATCTTGACCCTAAAACTTTTGGTGAAGGGTTGGATCACTCCTCTATACCATTTCAACACTCAACAACCTCAACTGGGTCAAGCCAAGTCAACTTAAAAATCAAATGCAACATAGCCATTTTACCCCAAACCTTGACCTAGGCCATTACCCCTTACCCAAATGGTGTGACAACATCTCTAAATCTAATCTCACCCTAAATTGACCCTCAACCTTGCCCAAGTAAAGCAAGATAAATAAAAGAGGAAAATAAGAAAATTTGGAATATCACATACATGTGTTTATGGCCATTTTTGCAAATCTTTGAGCTAGACCTTTTGGAATGGTTTAAATAGTTTGGAAATGTTCCTAAACTAATAATAATCACTTTGGAGTCAAGAAAAATCAAATCAAATGAAGAGAAATGAAATGGTGAGAAAATTCCATTTTCACTCACATACACTTTAGCCAATTTTGCAAATCTTCAACCAAGGCCACCATGGCTTGTGCCATTGTTTGTAAAACACTTATATATCAATAACACACCCTTTTGAATCAAAGAAACCCAATTCAAAGCAAAGGAAAATTCAAACTCAACATACATGTGATAATGGTCAAATTGTCACTTTATAATATCTTACCTACTTTGCACCCCTGATTTTGACTTTTCTTAAACCAACCTTGGTCAACACTTGCCACCTCATCCAAGACCATGTCAAGATGTACCACTTTGCTGTTGACCACCAGTGTTGACTCTGACCAGGTTGACCAGAAATGAATTGCCAAGTGGAGACATTGAATCAAAGAGAAGATCACCTCATTTTTGAAATCTTGCAAACCTTCACCAAATTGACCACCACCACCATTATACTGCAAATATTATATGAAGCCAATCCACCAAAATTCAATAAAAAATTCGAAAATATTGTTCTTGCGGCCATATGGTCGAACAGGTTGTGTGCATTATGCTGCCAACCCTATACATTGCAAAAACCAGTGGACAAAGGACTAAACCATCAACCCTAGGTCAGCCTAAGTACTCTCCTGTACCTCTCCCCTCATGACAAGCACCAGAGACAAGCTGCCCTGCACACAATCATCACAAACCAACCATGCCGTGGCATGCATGACACACACCCATGTCACCCTCCTCTCTGGTCCACTTCAGCGTGCACAACCATGTCCTGGCCCTTCCACTCACCCTCCTGAACGTGCCAGACACGATGCTCGACGACTTGGTGCACCGCACACGCCGGCCCGAACGCGCCCAGTGACGCCTAGTGACACGCCAGAGCGCGCACGGCGACGCCACGGGCACGCCAGTACACGTGTGCGCGCCGTTGACTCCGACCATCCCCAACCCTCTACTCTCTCCTACGCCACCACCACGACACCACCTGCCTCCCAGACACCGCCATTGGACCGCCGGTGCCCTGTAGACAACGACGCCATCGACGCCATCCGCCACTACTGCCAGAGTGCGAGGACGATGACGATCGCCACAGACCGCCTTTTTCTGCACCGTCAAGTCCCAAGCACTCACAATGACGTCGCCTACCCGCCTGCGTCAGCGCCCAACTCCCTAGACCACTGTATCGCCGTCGTCACCATGGACCTGCCCGCACCCCCACGGCCTGTCCTCGTTGCTATAAAAGGAGCACGATCCCGCCTCCAATTCTCACACAAATCGACTTCCCTCCTCCCTCTGAACCTCCTCCACCCTTTACCCCGCCACATCGTCGCCGGCAGAACCCCAATTGCTCGCTCAAGTCCACGGCGGAGCTGCAAAGCGCGCCGTCGATTTCGTCCACCCCCGGAGCTTCCACGACCACCGTTGAGCTCGCCGTCATCAACAACGTTGCCTCGCGTCAACGCCGCCACTCGCCGGAGCCCAGGATCACCGTCGACCCCCTACCGCCGCCGTGCCAGCACCTCCCCTCTCATCGACCTCGACGACGCACGTGAGCCGTCGATCCTCATTCTGATCGTGCGTCTGAGATTTGCCGGTACCATTTCGGGTGTTATTAGTGACTGGCATGCGGAGCCCACCCTGTCAGTTGGCCCGCTGCGCTCTGAAGCGTTATTGGGCCGGCCCGTTAGCATTTCCCGCCTAGCCCAGTTATTTCAAATTTAAATTAATTCGTTTCAGTAAATTTCAATACTGGTGCAGTACTAGAATTTAAATAGTTTCAAATATACAAATCCAATTTTAGTGATTCAAAATGTTCCAGAAAGCTTATGAAATGCTCTAACTAGTCTCACTGGTTTCACTCAAAATTTCATTCTAGATCCTGTACAATACAAATGACAAATCAGTAACTTTTCAAACTTCAAATAAATATCTAAAATCAACCATAAATTATTTTGCAGCGATTCCAACTCTCATAAATCACATTTGATGTTGTCTAATTTATTATGTAATAAAATACTATAGTTGCTTCATATGATCATGGGCTAGATTCAAATAGTGGCTATGTGGCCATTTCTAGCTCATTTAAACTATTTCAAAAATAGTATTTAAATTATATGAGGTGTAGCATCTCATTTAAATCATTATTTCAAGTGATTCAATATGAGTTGATGACACATGTCTTCATGACCTCTTATGTTTTTATTTGAGAATATTAAATCATTGCCATAGTAGCATTTAAATTGTTCCAACTAATTATTAAATCATATGAGAGGTATCCCTCTCATTTAAATCTTTGTCTCAAGTAATTGTACATGAGGTAGAGAGCATGATCTATCAACTCTCATATTTAATTATTTGATGATATTAAATCATTACTATGTTGGTATTAAATTGCATGAGGTGCATCTCCTCATTTAAATCATCTTCCCAAATGAGGAGTATGAAGTGTTGACCTTGGTCAACATGAGTTCATATATTATCATATGAGGAAATTAAATCTTGGCAACATTTAATGAGAGGAAATTATTTCTCCCAAGAATTAAATAGAAACCCTAATTAATACTTGTAATGAGAGGAAATTATTTTTCTTTAAAAAGAAAATAAAGTCAACCAACATGATAATAATATGGTGATGCTAGAATAGCTTGTGTGAACCTTTTGTGTGATTAGTCTAGCCCTTAAGTATTATTTGGTGATTGTATCCTCGTATTCGTTTCGTTTATAGACGCTAGTACCGGAGACTATCAAGAGGAGGAGGTTTTCTACCAAGAAGGAGAAGAAGACCACTTTGACCAATTCCCCAACCAAGGCAAGCTAATATTCTTGCTAAGTGCAAAGCTCTACAAGAGCAAGGCACCACCACATTTTTTTACTTTATGCTTAATGGTCCTATCCCAAGTTTTTACTTTACAAGCTTTATTGATTTTGGTTTATCAAAGTTTACTTTTTGATCCATGATTCACTTGGTCTAGAGTAGAACAAGATCATCAAATTTAGCCTAGAGCAATGAAAGCTAGATAGCACCCCTCATGATTAGTTGCTAGTGCTAACAAATAAAATTGACTACTCTAGATGGGAACTTGTGAAATGAAATGACTTTGAAAACCTTGGAATGATGAGTCATTCTATTGAAAGATTTTGAAGGTGAATGTGACTTGTGAATGACATGGTGAACTTTACAAAAACTGATGGTTGGGTTCGGATGCGATACCATTCCAATTTTACAAGTACCCCCACAATACATGATATGGGTAGGGCTTAACTAGAAGTTTATGTATCTTAGTATGGGTTCCCTCTAAACAAGCGTCATCGGGGTTATGCCAAGGGCTGCCTCCAAAGAAATATGAAATGATGTGAAATGACGTGAAATGAGGTGAATGTCCGGCCCAAGCCCTGTGCAGTTCCCAGGCTGACTGTCTGTCTTCACTGGGAGGCTAAGCTCATGGGGAGAGGTGCCTATACTAGGATATGTAAGTGAAAGGTTATGGTTGGTAGTCCGCACATGGAGTGTGATAAATCAGGGCCAGTTAATCCTGACGGATTATTGCAAATGTTGTGGCACAAGTGTACGACCTCTGCAGAGTGTAGAACTATTCGAATAGCCGCGTCCACGGTTATGGACGGTTGGAAAGGCCATACTGTTCCGTCATCAGATCATTTTTCAAAAATGTGACAGGTGACTTGTGATTTGAACTTGAAAGGTGAATGGTGAATTTGACTTGAAACACAACAGAGTTGTGGGAATGACATTAATGTTCCCACTTGAGTTAGTTAACAAATGAAGAGGCTTTTACTAAATGTTTGTGAACTAAAATTGGCTTTATGCAAAATAAACTTAGAGCTTAGCACCCCCTTACTATAGTTGATAGTGCTTACATTAGTATTAGTTTGCGAGTACTTTAAAGTACTCATGGCTTTGTCCCTGGCTATTCAAATGGCCAGACTATGAAGAGGAACAACAGTACGAGGAAGATGGATAGCAGGACGTCTACGACAACTAGGACTACTCCCGACGTCAACAGTTGCCTGTGGAACAGATGGACCGCAACCGCTACTACTTCGCTTCCGCTATGTGTTTTGTAATAGGATCTCTAGATCCACTATGATGTATTAAAATTGGATCATGTGATCCTTTGTTGTAAGATGATTATGTTATGTAATGAATGATGTGTTGTGATATCAATGTATTATGTCTCGCAAAAACAATATTCCTGGGATTGCGATGAATGGCATAATAGCTATCTGGCCTTAAAAATCCGGGTGTTGACAATAGGTGTGGGTGTTTCCATCACCGTCCATTTATTTCTCGAGATTTGTGTCCACCATATTAGATGAAAAGATTCATTTCTCTCTCCTCTTTTTATCTGAATCTCAAAGCATAATGGACGGCATGCGTATGGCCTATTAATTAATTTATATGAAATCAAATATTACTCCCAGTAGAGCCTGATTGATCCCCATGATATACAATGATTCCTCACACTTATATTAAGTAACAGTAAAACTTATCTAGCTTACCTAGCTAGGTACTCTTATTATATATTAAATATAACTTACCTAGCTTATACTTGTGAAAAAACTTACCTAGCTTACTTAGCTACGAGTCACCACAAACATTTGGCGTCCTGAACCTTTCGATCGAACCATCTAATGGTGTACATCTATTCAGTGTTGGGCCGAAACCCCTCTATGTTTAGTGTCAGATGTGCCTCACGAAGCGCTACGCAAGCTCTGGCGACTCGGGAGGCGACTGGGAGCTCGCCCTCCCGAAGCGCCGCCGCTGCAGATCTGCCCGCACACTTGGGGGGCACAGGGAGCTGCGCTTGACGCCGACAAGGAAAGGGAACCGGTTCGCATCCCTCGCCGTCGTCGTCTCCGAGGCCGAGGGCTCGGAGGAAGAGGTTTGTGTGTCAGATGAAGAAGCTGCCCCTCCGCCGCCCCCTCCCCGACGAACCTCGGGAGGTTCTGGCTAGATCTGGGAGGTGGGCTGCCGTTGGCGCCTCTCCTCTGCATCGGCGCCGCCACCTCCGTTTGGGCTCGCCCATTTTCCGCCGCTTTCCGGCGTGACGGGTTTGGGGCGGAGTTCTCCTCCCGCAGATCTGGGGATCTGTCCTCCTGGTGGCGTACCTGGGACAGTCCTCATCGGGGATCTCGAGATTGCTCTCCCGCCGAGCCATGGGCGGCCGGAGGAGAGGGGGACGTCGCCTCAGCTGTTAGGGTTTGCGCACAGGGAGGCTCTGCTCGGGTCAGACCGTATTGGGCTTGGTGTGCCAGCCCAAGGGAAGGTAAACCCACCTGTGGCCCAGGTTCTGTCTGCCCGTGGGTCGCTTGGGCAGCATGGGCTGGCCCAAGTGACGGATGTGTCGTATGTCGCCTCTGCTCCGCGGTCTGATCCGCTAGGTCTCTGCCACGTCACCTCTGCTGCGGATGTGCGGTCCACGGATGCTAGGGTTTCAGTTGCGGACGGTTTTACCCCTCCACCGCCGGAACTTAAGTGTCTCTGGCTCCCACCCCAAACCCTAGATCCCACTCTAGGTTTTCCAGCCCCCGCCCATGACGTGCGACGCAACATCTCCGCCGCCAAGATCCTCTCCACCCACCTCGACCACGCCTCCGGCATGCTCGTTCCCCGCCTTTCGGTCATGGAGCGTGACCTATCCTTCCACGGCAAGCGGTCGTGCGACGACTTCAACGTTGGGTACCCCCGCAGCCGTGACCATGATCTCCACCAGAAGCTCGACCGAGAGCAAGAAGAGCATCGTAGACAGCAATGCCAGCGCGACCACGAGTTCGACCGGGCGGGCTCCTCGTCATGGCGTTCCGAGGGGGAACGGTCACGATAGGACACCCGAGCCTCTCCTCCTCTGCCCCGCCTCCGTGCGGCCGCGACTCAGGGAAGAACGCCGGTAGGAAGTCCCTTCGCCAACCCCGTGCTCCACAAGGGACGACAGCTGCTCCTTCTTCCGGGGATGTGACCGGCTCAGGGGTGGCCGGAGCGACAAACCCGGACGCGGCTCACATCACCTGTTATAACTGCGGGAAGCAGGGGCACATTCAGGCTGATTGTGTCGACGAACCATTATGCATCAACCTCAAGAAGGTGGGCCACCTCTCGGCCATGTGTGCTGCTCTCTCCAAGGTGCTGGCCCCTTCTGGGAGGGTTTTGGAGGTGGGCGCCATGGTTTCCTCTGCATCGAGGTGCCCGAAGAAGAACTCCAGCATCCCACCTCCAACTTCGCCATTGTTATCTTGGACGGGGGCACATCACCGAAGAATAAGTCGAAGAAGAATTCAAGGACCTGGTGGAGGAAAACTGGAACTGGCAAGTGCGGTAGCTTTCAGCAACGGATTTTGCCATCGTTTTCCCGTCCAAGGAGAGTCTCCGTATCACTATCCATGGGGGCGGACTCACCCTTCCATCTAGCAAGATCAAGGCCCTTGTCACCATCCCCGTTGGGTGATCCACTTGCTGTTGAGACCCTGGTGGAAGTATAGGTCAAGCTTATGGGTGTGCCGCCACCTCTGCGCCTTTCTGAGCGCCTTCTGCTGCCTACTCGCGAGGTGGGGCGCCCAATTTCGGTGGATGTGGATTCGATGGACCACCCAAACGCGCCGGTGAGGATGTCTTTTGGCTGCCGCAAGGACGACCTGCTCCCTGAGTACATCACCCTCTTCGTCAACATGCAAGGTTACCGTATCAAGTTGATTCGAGAGACTACGACTGCTGAAGACTCGCCACCACAAGCACCACCATGGTTCCCACCAGGAGATGGAAATGATGACAAAGAAGAAGAGTGTGAGGAAACGGATGACGATCGGTGGGATGGGCGGCGGGGTCGACACACCCAGAGGACCAAGCGGGCGACGGGCTCGGCACCGGACGCGGGAGGGGGTGGACCGCGTAGATCTGTGCCTCTGGCCGCTTCCCCACGCTCCCTGTCGGTCTGCCACCCGCCAGAAGATGCTGCGTTGAGTCTACACATCCTTGCCTCGGCCTGTAGCCAGTATGGTACCAACCTGACCTCCACGGGCAACATCTTCCTACTGGTGGCAAAGATTATTAAGGCCGCGGTACCTACGGTCACCGATCAACAGTACCTGACCTTGTCTGACAGTGAGCTCCTCCTTCATCATGAACTGCCAGAAGATCCTCAGTCGGTGGAGCGGGTCTCTTCGACGCCGGGCAAAGCGAAGAATATGTTCGATAGACCGTATGGAGGTGGGCTGGGCTAGCCCTCCCTCTGCGGCGTCGGACCATGAATACATGCGTGATAGCGAACGCAGGAGCAAGCGCAACCACGACCGCCCCTCCCGGAAGCTCATGCTGGAAGCGGAAGCTGCAGCGGCGGGTGAGGAGATCCCTGTGCCATCTCCAGCACCTGCACTTGGCCTCCATCAAGTGCCCGCCATCAACACGGTCAGCTCCCCTACCGCGGGCCAACTCCTCGCCCTTGATGCTCCGATCCCAGCCATGGGGGCTGCAGTTGCAAGAGCACCAGGCACCAAGGCATCGCCGGCGGAAGCTCAACGTAAACGTGCGCGGTCCAAGGGGGCAACCGATGGCCCGGTCCTTGAGCGTGCCATCCGCGCCACGTTCGACAAGAACGCCATGACTAAGAGCGCCAACGACTACACTGCTACACATTCTTCCTCGACGACCGCGCCAGGTAACACGACTTCCCCCTCTGCCTTTGTTGCGTTTCAAGATTCTTCGGTAGAGCACTTGTTAAAAGTGGCCAAAGATAGTTGCATTCTGTTCAAATCCACGGAAGGGTCGCCGGCCCAAGCGGTGCCCCTTCTCCAAGCTCGTGAACACGCCCAAGCCGATCTCCTAGCAGCCAGGTGATAAATCGAAGAGGATACGGCCAGAGCCAAGGAGGAGACAGCTCGGGATACTTCTGACCAGGGGGCAGAACGTATTAGTCCTGAGGGAGGTTCCGAGGGGGAACCAACCTTGTGTACTGGCAAAACCAAGAAGACCGCGGCCAAGAAGAAGAGAGTTGCTCGCAGGCCAACACCAGTTGGACATCGGCCTGTCACCCACCAAGCACGGGCGCTGGGGAAAGTGTTCCAATGAGGGCTCTCTTTTGGAATATTAGGGGGTTCGGCCGACGGGGGAGGCGGACCTTGCTTAAAGAATACCTCCAGTTACATCGCATTGACATTGTCCTCTTGCAAGAAACCATCAAACATGACTTCACGGACGCGGAGCTCACAAGCTTAGAGGCGGGAGATAAGTTCTTCTGGTCTTGGCTCCCGGCTAACGGCCAATCGGGTGGCATGTTTCTGGGAGTCAGAGACAACATGTTCGAAGTGGGAAGAATGGACAGGGGTCAATTCTTCCTCAGTCTCTCTATCCTCCACCGTGCCTCCATCAGAACGATGGAGGTGATTGACATTTATGGTCCCGCTGATCACTCGTGTTCCAGGGGGTTCCTGGTCGAGATCACGGACAAGATATCTAGATGTACCCTCCCGCTGCTCATGGGGGGGGGGGCGACTTTAACTTAATCCGAGCCGCGGAAGATAAGAACAATGATAACCTGAACTGGACGCTGATCGACCTCTTCAATAGCAACATTGCGCCTTGGGCACTTAGGCAAATTCCACGTACGGGAGCGAGATTTACCTGGTCAAACCATCAGCTCAACCCAGTCCGGTTCGCCCTTGACCGTGTGTTCGTGTCTGCCTCTTTCGAAGCTATTTTCCACTGTGTTCGTTGACTGCTGAGACCAGGCTTGGTTCATATCATACGCCACTAGTTTTTGACACCGGGGAGGGCTTCCCCATCCATACCAATAGATTCTTCTTCGATACTAGCTGGTTCGAGCGCCAGGAGTTTGTCCTGTTGGCGCAGCTAACCTGGGATAGGTTTGCTGACCAAGGTGGGTGGTAGAGACATTATCGATTGGTGGAACTTCATGTCTACGAGGCTACACCAATACTTGAGGGGCTGGAACCAAAACCTTGGCAGGGATACCAAGGCCACAAAAGCTGCTTTGTTGACTCAAATTGCCCAACTTGACGTATTGGCAGACACCACTGGCCTGGATGAGGATGCTTGGGCTTCAAGGTATCACTTGGAGGAGAAGCTCCTACACATCTACAGAGTGGAAGAGGAACATTGGCGGCAGCGCGGAAGAGTCATGTGGGCTCTACAGGGAGATGCGAACACAACATATTTTCATGCGGTGGCTAATGGGAGAAGAAGGAAATGTAATATCTCTGCGCTTATCACTGACAATGGAACAATCACGGACCCAAAACTCATTCAACAACATGTGTACGAGTTCTATAGGAACCTTCTTGGTTCAACAACCCCAAGGGTTTGTGGGTTGGCGTCATCCACATGGGAAGGGGATGATCGGGTCTCAGATGAGGAAAATGTGGGTTTGGCGTGCACCTTCTCTGAATCGGAGCTTGATTCCATAGTCAAGGAGATGAAGACAGACACCGCCCCGGGTCCGGGCGGTTTCCCTGTCGCTTTCTTCAAGCACTTTTGGCCATGTAATATCCCAGGTTTAGAGGCAATAAAATGAGAGAACACCAAAGTGTGCATTGCATTCATGCATAGAAAATCCGGGGAATTTTCGCGCTTTCAAATAAAACTTACCACAGTAACTGAAGTTTCACTTGACTTGCTGGAATTGAAGTAGATCATCAAGTCAAGCGCTATAAACTTCACTGCGATCTTTGCTAAAACCTTGTTTTGGGTAGAGAGGATTTGATCTATGGGCTAGATCAAATGGAATTAGTTTTACAACAAACAACATCTTAAGTAAGGGTCAACTACAAGATCTTATATAAGATCTCAACACGATATTCCTTACAACAACACATGAATAATTGTTCAAATATAATCAAAGAACCGAATTAATTAAGAAACTATTCTTTACCTATCTTTTCCATGTCTTTACTAAATAAGTAATTCCTACCATGAGTCACATGGTATATCTTTTCAACTACAACATGGAATCCAAGCTATGGACATGCATATTCATTCTTTATCAATCCTTGACTATTCCATCATTTCCATGCCAATACATTTCCAATAAACCTCAGAGAGAGGAGATGATTATTTATATGTGTTTACACCATCCGTTGAGTAGAACTCTAGGTTAATACTCAAATCCTATTCTAGTGAGATAAGTCATTGGTCTTAACTAATGTTACAAGAAATACAAGTCAAGTACTAAACCCTAATTGACTTAGCTAACCTTTGATGGTAAGTAAGAACCTATTCTTTTAGTAATTATTGAGGGGCAAGTGTTGTGATCATTACACCTTGCTAATGATCATAAACCCTAGAGAAAACCCTACCTATCTCAGAAAGCTTAAGCTACATATGTATACTCAAGTATATGGACCAATACTTGATTCTGGAGAAGAAAACCATGATTCACTAATGAAGTATTATATGGTCAATACTTTGATCATTACATATTGGGTGATGATCATAAACCCTAAGAACCTAAGTGAATGTGAGGAGAGGAATAGAAAAGAGTGATTAGTGAGGAATAAGTGGATCATGTTTCATGCATGATCTTACTTTGTAGAGTTAGATCATAAGACAAGCTTGTGAGATAATCAGAGATCATCCATTACATAAAATGATAGGTCATCAACCAATAAATATCAACCATTCCTCATGCCTTGAGTGGTGGAGTTATGGCATTGTACCTAAACCTTGTATATCCCAAACACTTGAGATAAGCTAGAATTGCCTTGATACAAGAATTCTATCTGAGTGAGGAGGAGTAACCCTAGCCAATAGGACATAACAAAAAATTATGCTCACAGCTTAATCTTAGTTGTGTATCACTTGAGTGATCATTACTAAAACCTTAAACCCCATTTGAATACCAATCCAAGTATTACTTTGGATGATAAGTAGAACCCTGCCATGCCTCATGCCTATTTTATACTTCAAATAGTGAAGCATCACTAAAACCCTAAACCTTTCACATAGGTTCCACTCCACATAAAATAATATGTCCTAACTTGTGTATCATGGATCACAAGTATAAAACCAAGACCTATATACTTAAAGGCTAAATGCCATTTGGTGAGTAGAGTGAAACCAATATCCAGTTCTACTTTGACTTCCAATTACCTTGCTTAGTTTTCCAAATGGAATATTGTGTCATAACTGAACCATCACCTTAGAAAGTGAATTGACTATGAGGAGTGTAGAATCTATTCTAAATGAGTTAAGCTAGAAGTGGCTAAGCAAGATTATTAAACAAATAGAGTTTATCCAACCATATGCTTAAATATTAGAAATAATCCTTCACATAAAATGATGAATTCATCTCATCCTCATTACCATCCATTTGAAAATTCTAGACATAATTAAAGTATGTGTGAACCATAAATATTATTAAACACCCTAGTAAATCAATAATATGTTTACTATGAACCTGTTATAAAATTCAGATCATTTCAATAGATTTGGTTCCAAAAATAAAAAGGGAATTGAAATAGATACCTAACCATTTCTATTTTACTCAAGCTTCACAAAATATCAATCTATTCATAAATTAAATATTTGAATTAACAGTCAAACTATGTAGTAGGCATTATTATCAAGTGATATTGAAAATCAAATATTGTAGAACCTGCAAAGTAAAACAGAAATATAAAAATAAAATAGATAACAGAAATAAGAAAAGAGAGTGACTTACCTGTTGGGCAGTGGCAGCCCAGCACCACAGCCCAGCCTTGGCCCAAGAACGCAGCCCAGCACCAACCCACCTTGCCACTTACCTCTTCGTCACTGGCATCAAACCAACAGGAGGTCGTCGTCTTCCTCCTTCTCTCCACGGTCGACAGTGAGCCGACGCGGCTCCGCCACGTCCTCGACAGGGATAAGAACGCCGCCGGACGCCACTCACCACTCCAGAGCCGAGGAGAACTACACATGCATCCGCCGCCAGTCGGAGCATCAAGATTCCCGCACAGAAACCCTAACCGAGAGAACCGATGTATCCTGGCCGCTCGTCGCCGATGCTCGTCATCATTTCCGACCACCTCCTGCCCTATAAAGACCACCAGGAGGATCACCGTACTCCTCTTGTTCATCTCCACCACTCCAATCCCTCCCATTCACTCTCTATCTCCCGATCTCTTCCGCAGCACCTCGCCGGAGTCGATCACGAAGTCGGCAATGGAGGCCACCCCAGGATCTAGGAGGTGGCTGAGCAGCACCGCCGTGTCTCAGAGAGCCTCCTAGGAGAAGGAATCGAAGGGGGAAGCTTCCTATCAGCGGAATCGACTCGATCCCTGTCGCTCGGCACTACAAGAAAAGTTGCCATGGCCGACGAAGTTGAAGTCGCGCCGTGGTTGCTGGTGTACCATGGCCGACGATTTTTGGTCCCTCCGTGGTGCATGTCAAAACTTTTTTTTCTCGTTTTTGAGGCCACCTAGCCCGACGAAAGCGGCCAAAACGTCGCGTATGGTGGCCCGGGACGTGGTGCATCGCGAATTCTCGGGTTCGCCGGCCGAGTCAACGCAAATCCGCACCGCCCGGGGATGTAGGGCCCGGATGGCAGCCTCTCTAGCATTGTTTTTTTTCTCGATCGCGCCATCTCGTTCAACGCTCTCCGATCGAGCCGTTTACGATGCAGGATCATGGGTCCCGCATGTCATCCTCTATGAACCAAAATTCCTTCTTTTCTTGGATTTTTTTTGACCCCCTGATTTCTGGCTACTTCCTTTTTCTTTTGATCCCGTGCCGCCTTGGAAACGTTGAGACCGCTGCAGCTAAATGGGACCCGCATGTCATCCTCTATGAGCTATCAACTTTCTTTTCTTGGAGTTTTTTTGGCACCTCATATTTGGTCACTTGCCTTTTTCTTTCGATCCCCTGCCGCCTCTCAAACGGTGATACCGCCGTCGCTAAATGGGACCCGCATGTCATCCTCTATGGACTATAAAACTTTCTTTTCTTGAATTATTTTGGCTCCGATATTTGGTCACTCGCCTTTTCTTTCGATCCCCCGCCTCTCAAACAGTGAGACCGCTGCAGCTAAATGGGACCCGCATGTCATCCTCTATGAGAAATCAACTTTCTTTTCTTGGAGTTTTTTTTGGCACCTCATATTTGGGCACTTGCCTTTTTCTTTCGATCCCCTGCCGCCTCTCACACGGTGATACCGCTGCTGCTAAATGGGACCCGCATGTCATCCTCTATGTACTATAAAACTTTCTTTTCTTGGATTATTTTTGACACCTCATATTTGGTCACTTGCCTTTTTCTTTCGATCCCATGCCGCCTCTCAAACGGTGATGACCGCTCGTTGCTAAATGGGACCCGCATGTCATCCTCTTTGTGACTATAAAACTATCTTTTCTTGAATTATTTTTGGCTCCTGATATTTGGTCACTTGCCTTTTTCTTTC
>NC_061510.1:29197779-29279148 GCF_022539505.1 Lolium rigidum | reverse complement strand
AAACCAACATGAAGTTGATTCTAGGAACATCCCGTTTAGGACTTGCGAACGCCACCCTACGTGCCCCTGGATCCTCCCCCCCATTGTACGGCCAAACTATTGCCGATATTAAACTAATCCTTGTAGAACAAGGAGCAATCGTAACGGATCAGATCTACTAAATAATGATCAAGCGGGGTGCCGCCCCCACACCTGAGATAGGCGTGAGGGCGGCTAGATATGCAAGGGTTGCACTACGTAAGCATGCTTAAACGAAGAACAATGCTAACCCTAACACATCTAATGATAACTACGTTGCTCGCCATCAAAAGCGCTTCGGTACGAGCAACGCATGAACAACGTGGGGCTTGTGCTGCCTAGATCGCAAGATGCGATCTAGGCAGCATGTCGCTTACCTGATAGAAACCCTCGAGACGAAGGAGTTGGCGATGCGCCGAGATTGGTTTGTTTTTGGGGTTGAACGTGAGTTGTTGTTTATTCCATAAACCCTAGGTACATACAGTGGCGGAGCCAGCTATCTGGCAAGCTATGGCCTTTGCCACACCTAAATTCCTATATTTTGCATAGTATGTATCCATAATTGTACATAAATTACTTAATTTTGCTTAGTACATGGTCATTCCGCCACACCTAAATTTTAATTCTACCTCCGCTACTGGGTACATATTTATAGTCCAGGGGACTTTCTAATGAGGGCGTGCACTAAACCGTGCACGACTAAGATTCTATCTCTTATCTAAAATAATAAACTACTAAATAAAGATACACGGGCAATTCAGCCCAAGACCCTTCGTGCCAGGCCGCCTTAGAATTCTTCCACATGTAATCTTCCAAGCCCGGCCCACCTCTGGATTCGTCTAAAATCTGGTGATAACAATAATGTAAAATGCTTTTTATACAATTCACATATGCTTCGCAGACATGTCTTGTGTTACCTTGTAAGACCAGGAGCTCTTAGACGATCAATGTTGGAGCCGATAGTGTTAACCAGCTTAACTAGTCTTCTAACTATCACAGTGGGCATACGACTCAAACTAACTTCCATTTCTCTTCACATCAAACAAATAAATTTCAGCATATACGGTAAAAATTAAGCTACATGTTCATTGCTCTGATCAAGGGCCGCTTAGAAGAGACAAGCAGTTCTTCCCATCATGTAGGTCCGCCACCGCCAGAGACTCGAGATAGAAATAAAAGCTCCATTGGAAAGATGGTGTCGCCCACTGAATTATCTTACTTCATCAGGTCAATATGCAAGATAAGCAGCCCAAACATTATTAGTTAGTGGGCCAAAAGAACTCACCAGCAAACTTTGCATGACATATATAGTCACAAAAGTTCAAACCATATTAAATAATATCTTCATACACAATTTAGTTATTAACCCGTACCGAGGTACAGGTATTAAGCTAGTTAGGTATAGATTTCACAAAAATATAAGCGAGAGGATTTAAATTGTTACCAAAAAAATCAGGTATTAGCAACGGGTCGATAGGCAAGCTGCTGGAGCTATCATTTTTTTCTTTTTGATCACCGTGGAAGCGTCTAGTGAAACTCTTACGGTATATTGGGTTTCCACTAGCAAAAAAACAAGTGACTATTTGGCAGTCGACTGATTTACAATCCGTTGTAAATCAAATTTTCTCCCAATTATAATATTACACGTGGTATTAAAGAAACATCCAAATATTCGACTGGTTTTTAGTGCATCCCCAGTCAAATTTTATTCCAACTATAAAATGACAAAAAAGGAGTGACTATTTGGCAGTCGGCTGATTTACAATTCGTTGTAAGTCAAAGTTTCGTCCAATTATAAAATTACACGTGGCATTAAAGAAACATCGAAATATTTGACTCATTTTTAGTACGTCCCAAGAATTTTTTATTCCAACTATAAAATGACATGATAAAACCCCGCAAAAGCATTTGATGACATCATTAGCAGCCTTATAGGCGGGCTACTCATTCAGTTTGTTACCTTTAATCAGCAATAAACAAATAAATTGAAAAGAGACGAAATCCATTCTGCAAGGACTAAAATTATAGTTTTATTTGCCGAAAACTACATGTTCCGGATCATGTAAATGCAATTGTAATGAACTGTAACTTGATAGGTATTGAAGGAAAATCTTGTCTACATGATTCTAGAAGTAGAGTGACATTATTGTTTGCCCAAAATTACATGTTCCATGTCATATAAATACTAGGGTAATGGGCTGTATAAAATACTTTTTAAAAATTATACTTACAATGTTGTTTGCCAACATTTACATGTTACGGATAATATAAATACTAGTTTGTTGCCCAATTTTTCCAAGAGATGCAAACTGGATGGCATCAATGTGAAAACTAGCTTGCTCTCACACAAAATAGAAAAGAAAGGAAAGGAAAGATAAAATACACATGGGACTAGCTTGTGAAAGTAGCTAACAGCAACAGCGAGACCCTCTAATCCAAAGCAGGACGTTAAGACCCTGTAATAGCAACAACCAGAAATGGGCGAGTGGGTGACAGATGAACACATCGTGTGGCCAGAAAATGTGACTGTTAGCTAATTGTAATCAGTCAAGTGATGGATAGTAAAACCGAAAAAAAAAACACTCAAAGAGACAACTCCATGTGGAGCAGCCAGATAGAGAAACACCAAAATTCCACGGAATCCTAATTCCGTCGCGCGGACAACTAGTAATCTAATTATCTAACGTTTCCTAAACACTAGTAATCGTGTACGTGCACATGCACGTATTGACTAAATCACGGAAAAGGAATTATACATAGTAAAGTATATATTTTCCTTTCAATTTTGAAGGAAATGATGATGTGTACAAATAACATTTCAGTGACACAAAATCATGCGATGCTTGCAAGGTTTCAGCTTTTGATGTACGTGTAGAACAAATATTTACAAGAAACATCATGATTCCTTCCTTAATTATTCCTGCCCTGTACCTCCACATACCAAAAGGTGCTAGCTCTAAGTGACGAGACACAAAAATAAGACACTATAGGATCTCTTACCATCTAATAAAACTAAACCTTAGCTCCATTTACTCTCAAATTATTCTTTCCTCTCAAGTTATTTGCTTTTACGAAAAAATGCAGATGTATCTAGATGCATTTTAGTTATAGATACCTCCGGATCTAGAAAAAGTTGAGTCACTTATTTTAGGACGGAGTAAGTAGATCGATAAGGAAAATCTGAAACTCAAAATCTTAGCTCCATTTAATCAAATCTATAGGACTCTGCTTGGGATTGAAGTTATCATCAGTATTCTATTGATGGTGGCTATATATAAGGAGGCCTGGTACATTTGAAAAAAATGTTGACTGTAATGCATGAGCGTCAGCTCCTAGAATTTCCCAAGAACAGTTATCTGCTGCTGGTAACTTACTTGCAGGAAAAAGGTAGAGGAGATGAGCCAGGCAGGCAGCATGATATTAGCCAGTAATCCACTTATTGGCTCAACCTGCTGTTTTTTTGCTTTGTTTTTGTCTGTTCTGTTCTCTGTCAGCTAGTCCCTCTCTAGTTTGTAACTGGACCTATACTTTCGCTTACTTGGCAGAACACATGCAGTTTTTCCTCAAAATAAAATCTAAGTTGTCCCATAACACGGCAGATCAATAAAAGATGTCAACTGGTAACTTTCATAAGCAAAATAGAGTTTAAAGTTTGTACAAACACCTTTTCTTTCTATACCATCCCAAAACTTATACCTTATAAATCCTAGCAGATGAAACTGCAGAAAACTATGAAATTTACCATGTTAAGTTCAGTTAGCTGACGAACTGTACAATGGTGCACCAGCATTCATGTACAGAACTCCCAATCAATCGTCCAGGAACGTGCATGCTGCATGTAAGAATTTCGTCACTCTTTATGTCAGTAAAATTGTCAAGGCAACAACGAAACACGGAGCTAACAACAAATACATAACTGATGCGTATATTTGAAGCTAAACAAAAGATGCAGAACTCACCAAAATTGCATAAGCTTTGGCTACATTGAAATAGTTTTATTATGGAACCGTAAGTTAATCTTGGATTCCAAAAGCAACTCTTCATTCATGAGTTATATTCTAGAACAACTCCTCATTCATGAGCATGAGAAAAAAGAAGGGTTTGCGCATCGAATTTTCTCCACGCTGTTACAGACTTGCAGTCATGTCAACGCATTTTTCTGAACCTCCTCATCTTGTACTCATATAGTAAGCATGCACGTGTAACACACGTCTTCAAAAAATTGTTCAGGTTCATTGAATTTCATTTCTATTTTGGCGATCTTCCTTTTATTATCATTTCTCCACAGAGCCACATCATTCATTCTCAAGTAGACCAACCGACAACTAATTTTGTCGTAAACCGTGTCATCTGAACATGGCAGGAGTAATCAGCGTTAGTTTTCAAATAACATTACAACATAGAATAAATATTATGATAACAGGCTAATATACTTGTTCTGAAATGCAAGACAAAATATCTCATATCCACTACTCCTTGATGTTTTACATCCACAAAGCATGGGATAAACCGAAATTATCTGAAAAGTTGGTTTTCAATCTGGCAAAATAATTTCACTTCAGCACATATGACCAAATTTGATAACGTTTGACAAAATTTTGAATTTGGCTCGAATCAGTACATCACTGGAATATACTATCGTTTGTTCGTAGTTCGCAACTTAATTTCCAACACCCTCCTCTATGGTATACATATAGTTAATTTTTTATGACCCTTTTATACTAAATGGTGTGTCCACTGTTTATGCAATACAATTATGTCAGTATACCTTGTGTTCTTCTCAGGTTGTTTCTCTGATCAGCTGGATGTACCAGTAACATCAAGAAATTCAAGCCTCTCCAATCTTACATTAGAGGCATGTGTAAGCTGCATCATTTTGTTGAATTGTGAGAATGCACAAAAGGCTTCTTGTTTGACATCTCTATCTTGTGTTCACTTGCCTGTTTGTGATCTGAACATCAAGTTTGTCAGGTCTCTATTGATTATTTCACTACAGACTCTACCATGATATTGTGTGCTTCCCTGATTTACCTATTACTTTAAGATAATGTACTCAGTCATTACTTGTTAGAGCATCTAATGATACAGGTCATCAATTATGACCAATGGAAAGGGCCACTTCTACAGTTTGTTGAAGTAGGTTAGCTAGCAATTTTGATTAGTTTCAGGTCTGCATGGATAGTATAATCATGGAATACAATGGCCTAGATCCAAATGTGGATGAGTATTAACTGATAGACTGGGTGGAACTTTGTGTAGTCACATGTGCTTTTTAGTTGCAGTTAATTTTTATTTCTACACAAGATTATTTTCTCAGATTTTCTCATGGAATTTATCAATGCAAAGTGAGTTTAACATTATTTGTTTTCAACCGTGTATGGGAACATGAAAAGGTAAGTTACGGTAGTCACAGTTCACAAGTACTTTTCATAAAACAAAATCAGTGTAAGAGATTAAGGCTAGATAAAAATATAAATAATGTGCATCTCACGTTAACAGAAAGGAGAATACGATTTAGCTTATTGTGAGATACCCTGCAATTGCAGCACTTCAATTTGTGAACTGCTAGATGGACTGCTGAATGCATGGAGCATAGAGATAATATGGGTATCTGGCCTTCGATCTGCATTGACATTCGCGGAAAAACTCGTCAACATGGCAAATAAAATACCAAGAAGATATCATTACGCTGCAAAAGAGACATGAGAGGTTGAGCAGGATTTCAAAGAAAATTATAGCACATCAGATGCATCTATAGTATCCCCGCATATATAGGAATATAATTTATGTGAGCTAACCTCAAGACGTCCAATTGATGATCCTCTCGACTGGATGCTGCCACATGCTGATCCTCCTTTTCTTATAGATCTCTAAAAGGATTTCTCTAAGAAAAAAGAGCAAGATAATTTGATAATCCTAAGAACACCATATCCTTTCGCCCTGCTGAAACTGATGCGGCTGAGCAGTCGCCGACGATCTTGCCCTGGCCGATGCTTAGAAGCCACTGCGACATGTGGGTAGGCCTCTCAAATACAAACAATCCAACTGAAAATAAGTTTGTGCCCGATCTTTGACCAAGCACTGAAACAAACTGATCAATCACTGATACTCATAAAAATCGATGAAATACTGATTAAAACAGCTTATCAAGAACTGATTAAAACAATGGGTGAACTCTTCTTGATAGAGCATATTGCAGAGAACCAGTGCAAGGTTAGGATCCGTTTGGGAGCAATGTAAAATTCTTCCTCTTAATGAAATACTCTTTTATGTTAAAGCAACAATAAAACGACTGTAGACAACAATATTTCCTTACACTTCTCTGCCCTTGGATACAATGTACTTCTCTGCCCTTGTATTGTTAAGAATCAATATAGAAACAGAGATAGTAGTAGAGGAACTTCAGTATTCAACATAACTATATAATCTGAAGTCTCAGAACTGATATGATCACACCATTTTTTTCAAAAAAAAAGGCTAAATGCACACATGGTACAAGAACTGCAAAAATATCAGAGAACATAAGCTATTAAATCGAAGAGGACGTACAACCGATTCACACATCTGATGCAGAAATCATGCCTACCTAGAGAATAGCAGTACTAAAAAATCAAGATGCAAAGACCCACAAAAATATTATATAATCACAATCTTGAAAGCATAACAACCTGGCTAGAAACCTACATATATATATTCCTATCTAACCTAAAACACATGCCTATTGGTCAGGTATTTTCTTCTGCTCATCTTTGTACAATAAACAAAAATATCAAATAGCCATACATCATGATAAATGAACACGAATGTACCCTAGTATATCAAAATGTCAAAGTGACGCAGGCAAGAAGAAACAACCATCTTTTGTAGCTTCAATTCTGAATTTTGATGGTATGATAGATATGAATCCTTTCTCTTGCTTGTACTCTTCTGTTTCCATACCCTGTAACTTCAAACTCTAGATGAACAGATAAATTAAATGCTTAGCTTACTGAAATCAAGAGGAGAAATGAGGAACAATGCTTAAAAGGACCATCTCTCAGCATGGCTTGTTGCTCCATTACTTGAAGCCTTGTTTTTACTCATTGTTCTGAATAGAAAGTCCTCCAGAGTCCCTCTGTAAACAAGTGCCGCCCGGACCTGCATCCTCTTCACTATGGACATCTTCCCCTGCAGCGCTGCCGCTAGACCTGCATCTGCTCCACATCATGTGCAGAACACAAGCAACAGCGTCATATTTTAAAGAACCAACATGACCATTTATCTCATCCTCCAAAAATGTTTGCAAAATTACGAGCTCAGTAAATGATCTAGCTAAGTCTTCGGCAATAACAGGAAGACATTTTTTTTTGTGAACTCTCTTGAATGAAGCAAATCTAATATTTTCTTAGGCTCGGAATAGAAAAGGCTAATAAGAAAATAGCAGTACTAAAAAATAAAGATGCAAAGACCCCCAAAAATATTATATAATCACAATCTTGAAAGCATAACAACCTGGCTAGAAACCTACATATATATATTCCTATGTAACCTAAAACACATGCCTATTGGATTTCTGGTAAGCTCAACAACATTACACGTACCTAGTGCTACTTCTAGCTATCACCACACAATGGGCTTAAGTAAAAAAAGTTAGCTTTCATGTCATGCAAAGGGGATACATAGTTGCACATGCTTTAAATTGGTTGTGCTTAGGCGCAGGGAAGCAGCCAAACAGAACGGAAAAGTCTCACAGTCCACATCCATGTACTAACACAAAAGTCCCCCCTTTCACACAAGTCTTCCCTTTCGCCAAGACCGCGCGTTACAACGAATCTACAAATTTACTTAGAGCATGTCTAACAGGCCCCGTATTTTTTCGCCCCTTAAAACGCGACTACAGGGCCTGTATTCGATTTCGGCCGGCCGAAAACTCGTCCGAGCTAGCAGACCCCGTATGTCTAAACTGTAAAAAAGAATATTCGCAGTATATGCCAAATTATTTTTTTTCTCTTCTTCCTTATCTCTTTCTTCCTCCTGCGTGCATCACAGCTCCTGCCCCGCCCCTACCCCGGCCGCCCCTGCTCTGCCCCTGCCCCGGCCGCCCCTGCTCTGCCCCTGCCCCGGCCGCCCCTGCCCTGCCCCTGCACCCCGCCGCCGGCCCTGCTCCGCCCCGGCCGCCCGCCGCCCGCTCCAGCTCCGCCCCGGCCGCCCCCCGCTCCAGCTCCGCCCCGGCCGGCCAAGCCCGCTCCCGCCCCGGCCGCGCGCGAGCCACGGCCGGCCGCGCCCGCAGCAGCTGCGCCCGCTCCCGCCACGGCCGCCCCCGCCCGCTCCCGCCACGGCCGCCGCCCGCCCCGCCCGGCCGCCCCCGCCGCCCGACCGCCACGGCCGCGCGCGAGCCACGGCCGGCCGCGCCCGCACCGGCTGCGCCCGCTCCTGCCCCGGCCGCCGCCGGCCCTGGCCGCGCCCGCTCCGGCCGTCCCCACGCTGGCCGCGCCCGCTCCCGCTCCGGACGCCCGCCATGGCCGCCGCCCGCTCCAGTGCGCAGAAGCAGTTGCTAGCTGAAATTTCAGCCCGCCAAGGGTGAGGGGTTGGCCCTGTATTCCCCCTCCCGCCCCGCACAAGTAAGGGGCGACGACCCGCCCCGTACTCGAAAACAGCAAAAAACGAAGCGGGGGCCGTTTTTACGGGGCGTGCTAGACGGCCGGGTAGAGCCGAAACCCTCAAATCGGCGGTTATTATACGGGTTTGCCCCTTTTACAGGGTCTGTTAGACCTGCTCTTACTAAGCAGCAGTCTGGCCCGTATAATCAAGATAAAAATGATGCTAAACCTGACCTCCGAAGCATTGCTGCTGCTTTTCAGAATTGTAGAAAATAAGAGTTCAGTTCTATCCCATTGCGAATTCAGTGTTGTTAACTGGCTTCATCTGTACTCAAGTCTTCAGGCCTCCTTGGCGGTGGTCGCAATTGCGTCCTGGACAACGTACGACGGCGGTGGTGCCTGCGGTGAGGAGATTCGGGCGTGTGGAGAAGAAGGGTAGGGCATTGAGTGGAGGCGCGTGCGGATGCGGCAGGCCGACGTGAGGATGGAGATTGGAGGCGAACGGAGGCGGGGGTGGTGGGTCGCGGCAATGCCGACGGAGAGTACCGTATGGATGCTGTACGGAGCAGGCAACGGCGATTCCCTGATTCTCTTGGGCAACGACGCCGCAGGGAGAGGGTCTCGGAGGTTGTACGGCGGCGTTTCACGGTTTCTCGGCGCTGGAAGTCTGGAACTGCTTTTCCTTTTCTTAGAGCGACGCGGTAGGACGTGATTAGCAGACGGGATTCAAGGCGTTTAGCTGCTCAACATTGGATGGTTCTGGGTCGTTAGATCTTGTGTGTGAATGGCCCAGATTAATTGGATCTGCCTCTCTCTCCCTTTTTATATTAGTGGAGATTTATATTAGTGGAGATGTACGGCGGCGTTTCACGGTTTCTCGGCGCTGGAAGTCTGGAACTGCTTTTCCTTTTCTTAGAGCGACGCGGTAGGACGTGATTAGCAGACGGGATTCAAGGCGTTTAGCTGCTGAACATTGGATGGTTCTGAGTCGTTAGATCTTGTGTGTGAATGGCCCAGATTGATCGGATATGCCTCTCTCTCCCTTTTTATATTATATTAGTGGAGATAAAGGCAACCAACACAGATTCTCCACTCGACTCCTGGAGCAGTGTAGGTGTAGCGGTAGCCCTCCACGCTTTGCCTCTCCCATCATGGCAGGTTCCTCGATTGTGCTAGCTCTTCTCGTCGCCGCGCTGTTGGTCGCCGGTGTTAGACATACGATATTGTATCGTATATGGTATGTCTTTGTAATCGTGATTGATCACGACTTCCTTGTAAAACCTCTGGTAACCTTCTGTATATATCAATGAATGAGAATCTCGGAGATATCCGAGTAGACCAAATATGTGTTGTTTCACATGGTATCGAGAGCCCACCTCTCTGGTACGTCTACCTGATCGCATCTGGAAACATCAAATCTTCGACGCCGCTGTTCGTCATCTTCACCGCGGCGATCTGAGCAGCGTCCCCATGGCTTCGACGAGCAGCACCTCCCTCAACCTCGGTGCTCCGCCCTCGGAGACGCGCTCCAACTATCCCATATGGCGGGCGCAAATTCTGCCCGCGATCCGCGGAGTCCAACTCGTTGGTCTCCTGGACGGAACCGACGCCGCACCAGCAAAGACGCTAGTCGTAGCTCCTGCTGATAAAGAGAAAGAATCGACGGAATCAACGATGGTTCCCAATCCTGCCTATGCAACCTGGCTTGCCCGGGATCAAATCGTGTTGTCCTATATTCTCAATGGTCTCTCCCCTTAGATCATGACACACGTTCTCCGCCTCGAGCACACAGCTGCTGTCTGGAAGGCAATCGAGTCGATGTTTGCGTCTATGAGCCAGTCCAAGATCACGAATGTGCAGGTGACCATCGCCAACACAAAGAATCTTGACAAAACCACCTCTGAATTTGTCTCCGCGATGCAAGAGATTGCTGATGAACTTGCTGCAGCTGGGCGTCCCATCCCTAAAGATGAGCAAGTCTCCTACACCCTCGCCGGTCTGGGAGCCGATTACAACTCCCTGGTTGATGCTCTCGGTGTGGTCACCACCACCATATCCCTCAGCGATTTGTATTCCCATATACACACCTATGATGAGCGTCAGCTTATGCTTCGGGGACAGCCGGCCTCTGATTTTGACACATCTGCTAATCAGGTAAACCGGCAGCAACAGCAATGCCCCAGAAACTTCAGTAATGGGCGTGGTGCTCCACGCGGCGATCGCCGAGATGACAGGCGCTCATATCGCCGTGATGAGCACCGAGAAGATAGGCCCTATGGTCAAGGAATAGGTGGTGGCAGAACACAGTCTGGAGGAGGATGTGGTCGTGGCCGTGGCCGCCGTCGTACTACCCCTTGGGTGGATATCACTTGCCAGATCTGCAACAAAGAGGGTCATCCCGCAAAGGACTGTTGGTGACCCTTTGATGAAGACTATGAATCATATGAAGATAAGGAGCTGCATGCAGCCTCCTATGGTGTTGATACTAACTGGTACGGAGATACCGGTGCTACCCACCTTATCACAAGTGAGCTCAACAATCTGACTATGCGAGACAACTACAAAGGCTATGACAAGGTTAACACCCCAAATGGGCAAGGTATGGATATTACTAATGTTGGTCATTCAATAATTCGTCATCTTGTTCAAGATTTTCATCTTCGTAATATTCTTCGTGTGCCCAATGCCTCAAAAAATCTTTTCTCCGTTCATCGCTTTACATATGATAATAGGATATTCATAGAATTTCACCCCTTCTATTTATTGATCAAGGATCAGGTCACGGAGAAAACAATTCATAGAGGGAGATGTGTTGGTGACCTTTATCCTCTTATATCCTCCTTGGTGTCATCTTCCCAGTCTTAGAAACATGTGTTTGTTGCCGCCAAGCCCTCTCAAGCAAAGTGGTATAGTCGTCTTGGTCATCCTTCGTCTACTATTGTTAGTCAAATCATTAGCAAAAATAAATTAGCATGTGTTAGGGAGTCCATTGATTCAATATGTGATTCATGTCAACGAGCTAAGAGTCATCAACTTCCTTATCCTGTGTCCACTAGTCTATCAATAGCTCCCATGCAATTAGTCTTTTATGATGTGTGGGGTCCTGCTACTACTTCTGTTGGTTGACATGACTATTATGTAAGCTTTATCGATGATTATAGTAAATTCACTTGGATATATTTGCTGAAAAAGAAGTCTGATGTGTTCAATGCCTTTGTCAATTTCCAAACATTAATTGAGAGAAAACTTGATCGAAAAATTCTTACAGTTCAGTCTGATTGGGGTGGTGAATATGTCAAGCTTAACGCCTTCTCTCAAATACAAGACATTGCTCGTCATGTCTCTTGTTCTCATGCACATCAACAAAATGGCTCCGCCGAGCGTAAGCATCGCCAAATAGTTGAAGTAGGACTTGCCCTTCTTGCACATGCTCATATGCCTCTCAAATTTTGGGATGAGGTCTTCCTCACTGCCACATATCTCATCAACATGCTTCCTAGTAGAACTATCAATAATGACACTCCTGTGCATCGCCTTCTAAACACCAAACATGATTACTCCTCTTTACGTGTCTTTGGGTGCGCATGTTGGCCCAATCTCCGCCTATACAACAAACACAAGCTAGCTTTCCGCTCCACACAGTGTGTGTTTCTTGGGTATAGTCCTTGCCACAAGGGAGTAAAGTGTCTCGAAGTTTCTACTGGGTGTGTCTACATCTCTCGTGATGTTGTGTTTGATGAGGTTGTGTTTCCTTTTCAGTCCCTTAATCCTAATGTCGGTGCTCTTCTTCGACAAGAAATTCTTTTACTTCCACCTACGCTTCTTAATCCTGAAAAAGAGGACACATTTATTGATGACACACACATGACTAATATTCCTACTAATCCTGCTTCTAGTCTTGTGTATGTTGCTCCGCAGGTTCCTATGCGTAGAACGTTGCAATCTGGTGAAAATTCTGCTCAGTGCACCATATACTGAAAACAACAGTTCAGAACAGTCCAACAGCACAGAACACGGAGCTGATTCTCTGCCAGGATCTACCTCGGGATCGAGGAACGAATTAGCCTCGGGATCGTCAGCTAGAGAAGGGACCGACCTGCAGTCTGCCTCTGTCCCCGACACTATGGTCAGCTCTGCAGCACGTGATGCGTCCACGCCCAGTGCGGCGCCCAGCGCGGCCTCTCCCACCCGGCGCGGATCTTCTGCGCCCGCGTCAAGCACCGCGCGCTCCTCTGCCGCGCAGCAGGCCACACCGCCGGCCTCAAGATCTTTTGTGCCCAGCTCTGTCTCTTCCAGCACAGGTTCTAGCAGCACGGGTGGGTAGACTGATGTTGCGTTTCAGCTGGATCCGGATCTTCTGCCTCCAACACTTCTGTGTGTAATTCTATGCAGCCTCCAAATTCTGTGCAGCCTCCAAACCAACCTCAGCCTCAAAACCAAAATCGACCAAGTACACGCGCCTCCAAAGGCATTGTTAAGCCTAAAGTGTACAAGGACAGTACTGTTCGATGGATTTTATCAGCGTCTATAGAAGAACCCACATCTCTTGATGATGCTCTTGCTAGCACAAACTGGAAGGAGGCTATGGATGCTGAATATGATGCTCTTATGATGAATAAAATCTGGAGACTGGTTCCACCACAACATGGTACAAATGTTATTGATTGTCGCTAGGTTTATAAAGTAAAAAAGGAAGTCAGATGGTTCTATTGATAGGTACAAGGCTAGACTGGTAGCTAAAGGATTCAAGCAGCGTTATGGTATAGATTATGAGGATACCTTCAGTCCAGTAGTTAAGATTGCTACTATTCGACTTATGTTGTCAGTTGTTGTTTCTAGGGGATGGAGTTTGCGATAGTTAGATGTCAAGAACACGTTTTTGCATGGTGTTCTGAAAGAGGATGTCTACATGAGACAACCACCTGGATATGAAAATCAACACACGCCAAATTATGTTTGCAAGCTTGATAAAGCACTCTATGGACTCAAACAAGCACCTCGAGCATGGTATTCTCGGTTGAGTTCTCATCTTATCTCTCTTGGATTTGTTGCTTCTAAATCTGATACATCCTTGTTCATTTATCACAAGTCATATGTCACTATCTTCATGTTTATCTATGTTGATGATATTATAGTTGCTAGCTCTTCTCAAGCTGCAACTAATGCGCTCCTAAAGGATTTGAGTAAAGAATTTGCGTTGAAGGATTTAGGTGATCTACACTACTTCCTAGGCATGGAGGTTAAGTCAGTCAATGACCAGTTGATGTTAAGCCAAACAAAGTATGCTCAAGATGTTCTTGCACGTGTTGGTATGACAGATTGTAAAGGCTCACCTGCACCTCTTTGGTCCTCAGAAAAGATTACAGCTCATGAGGGAGAACCACTGGGGGTCCTATGACAGTACTAAGTACAGAAGCATGCTAGGTGATCTGTAGTATCTTACTCTCGCTAGACCTGACATTGCATATTGAGAATAAGCAAGTGCGTGTGGGTGGGGCGCCCTCTCGCGCTATCCACGATAGCCGAGTGCCGCCGTGCGAGGGTTGGTCGTTCTGGCCTCGTTTCATCTCTACCAATTGGCCCACGTGGCGGCAGAGGAAAAAGATACAGGGGAGGGGAAAAGAGATCGTGACCTGGGCATAGGAACCCTATCCACATTCCTCCTTGCTGCCGCCGCCTCTCTCCTTCTCCCGGCGTCTCTCCCTCTTCCCCTCTCTCTCCGTTAGTCCTCCACCACTCGTTCACACGGCATCGGCGTCCATGGTGCGGGCAAGCCGGAGGAAGAAGATAGGGTCAAACTCCGCTGCTTGCCGGCCAGAGCGAGGGCAACTGACGTGACCCTGGCGACGGTGGCGGAGGCGGTGCTTCTTGTGCGGTGCTGGACCATGGCGACGTGGGGGGGCGGCCTCGTCTACAAGCACAAGGTGAGAAATATGAAGTGGGAAAATCAATTGTGTCGTCGTCCTCTTACTCATTGCTTCCTATCTCCATGTTGGCCTAGGCGAGATCTGCTGACCCATGAGGACAAGTTGACCTACATGGATTCTATGCGGAGGGGACGCGGCCACCTGGAGGCGGACGCAGCAGGCCGGCGGCAGTGCGTCGATCTGGGCGATCTCCAGGGAGAGGGGCCACTGACTGCAAGTTGAGGTGAGATGAATTTTACACTTGGCTCTCAGATTCCTAAGTTTGCCCATGCGGAGCCTATTTGTGTTTTGGATTGGTCAGTTGGTTGCAGCTGTGATGCGCAAGCTTTCCGTAAGGGACATATGTGAGCTAGGATTTTGCTCTCTCGTAGTTTAGGATCAGATGTGGAGGTTTGTTTTAATTAAGTTGAACCTGCTTTACCCACCATACGTCATACTTTTTTACTTTCTTGTGATACTAACTTGCAGTCCTAATATTTTTTGGTTTTGACCGGGCTGTGCTGATATTGATATTACACAATAACAAAAGGGATGATTGGTATGGATCTAATCATGATGGGAGCAGAAACACGGTGGAGAAAATGCAGATTGGCACTCGATGCGTATGTGAGGTAAAAATCTTACCTCTCCATTGCTGTTAGGTTCCCTGTTAGCATTACTATTTTGTCCTTGGATTGATTCAAGTGTCTTTCCTGATCATCGCTTGCTGGAAGAAGTGAGGAAATGGCCCTCCATGGTGAACAGATTTGTTGCCCTGATTTGGTAACAGGGAACACATTAATAATTTGCTACAATCTTGTTCATGCCAACAAGGTGTTTGGTTAAATTCAAAAAATGATATAGAGATGAATGAAAAATATATATTTCTGCCCCAATCAAATATTGATTACCTTGAGCCACTGATTTCCTGTACAATAGTAATTTTGAATCATATAGTTCTGGATATTCTTATTCTTGATTTCCACCTGAAGTAGTTTTTCATTTTCCCGATTGTAAGCTTAATATCATGATCCTCGCAATATTAGCCTGTAATTTTTCTCGTTCTAGGCAACTAAGGGAGAAAATGAACCTTTGGCCTCCTTTATCTTTTCTATTTGCAGGATTAATGGGATACATACAAGCGGAGATATAGGCGAAGTTGCAGTCATGGTGTGCTTGTACATCCATGATGTATGACTACTCGAAGAAGATGCCATGGCTGCATAACAAAGTGACCTGGTAGTATCATGTGTTTCGGTCTTGTTTTTTCTTTTACTGTTTCGTCCATTCAGTTTTGTTCGTGGAGTAATCAGTTTAGGTTTTTTTAATTATCTTGTGCAAGCGATGCCAGCGGGTTCCACCTGAATTCGGTGTTGAAGAATAATGATGTTCACCTGTTTGGAATTTCTAAGCACCTTGTTGTAGAGATCGGAATGGCTAATGAGTGGAAGTAACTATGCGTTTTGTTTTTCTGGTTCTGGTTGTGGTCCATCACCTCTATTTTGTTCTAGGTGAACTAGACACTTGCATCGGGAGCATACCTACCAATTCTGATGGATTAGAGTGCAGAGGACCTGTGAGGAGGCGCCCCATGGGGCGCCCCAACCACTAGTGCTGTTAATAAAGTGTGTCAGTATTTGCATGCTCCTACCACTTTGCACTTGACTGCTCCTAAGCGCATTATGAGGTATGTTAAGCACACCATTGGACTTGGGACCATGTTCATGAAGTCTACATCCAAATTGGTCAGTGCTTTCTCTGATGCAGACTGGGCTGGTTGTTTAGATGACCGCAGGTCCACAGGAGGTTTTGCAGTATTCTTTGAACATAATTTAATTTCCTAGAGTGCAAAGAAGCAAGCTACAGTTTCTAGGTCTAGTACAGAGGCAGAGTACAAGTCAGTAGCTAATGCTAGAGCTGAAATTATTTGGATACAGTCCTTACTTAAGGAACTTAGAGTAAAACTGTCTCAGCCCCCATGTTTGTGGTGTGATAATATGGGAGCTACGTATCTGTCAGCAAACCATGTGTTTCATGCCAGAGCAAAGCACATTGAGATAGATTTTCACTTTGTCAGAGAACGAGTGATGAAGAAACAGTTAAAGATTCGATTTGTTCCTTCTAAGGATCAAGTTGCTGATGACTTTACAAAGCCCCTTCATGTTTGTAGCTTTGAAGAATTTAAGCATAATCTCAATCTAGTAGGTTGTGATTAAGGGAGGGTGTTATACATACGATATTGTATCGACATTTATGTCTCTGTAATCGTGATTGATAAAGCCTCTGGCAACCTTCTATATATATATATCAATGAACGAGAATCTCAGAGATATCCGAGTAGAAGTACGTGTTGTTTCACAACCGGTGCCGATGCCATGCGCCCTGAGTCGTGGATTCAAGGCCAGCAGCACTCGGCGCCACCGCCTCCCTCAACTCCCCGGACGCGGAAGCATCTGCACCCCGCAGCCATCGCGGCCATCGCCACCGCATTGGCTCTGCTAGTGGTGATCCTGCTATCGGTTGGCATATTCCTTTGCTGCCCCGGGAGACTTCGTCAAGCCGTTGCTGCCGAAGGTGAGAAGCTTGCCGGCCGCTCCTAGGTGGTCATCTACATGACGGCTACCCAGGTGCCTGATCGATCAAGGCACCTTCTCGACACCGTCATCAACACTGGCGTACGTGCGTTCCAGCCTCCATGTGCACAGGCAACCTACGGCATAAGTTTCCCACATCTAGCTGTATCCCGACCCTTTCATTTATTTAAAAGATGTTCAAAGTGCGTACTTATTACAATCATGCCGTATCTAAAGTCGAGACAAGAACCAACCAAACAAAGATGAAAAGTATACAAAAACTATCCATCTTCAATTCTTCTAATATGCCGTCATCCAGTAGCCTGGAAATAACAGTCCCGAGTGACCGTCGCAAGATGGTTGCATCCAGTAGCCATAATATCCCGCTGGTCCTCCGGAAGTAGGTATGCCCATACCTGTATCCAATGCACCGCACGAAGGATAACCTGCAAAAAAATTGGTTCCCTTCTGTTTATTAAACACAATATCATTTCTACTAGTCCATATCGACCAACAAATTGCAGAAACACCAATACGAATACGTTCTTTATCTTTCTTAGGCACTCCATTCAACCAATTACCGAACATATTAGTAATGTTGGATGGAGGAGGTATGTTATAAGAAAAGAAAACCATCCTCCAAATTAGTTTTGCAAACTGGCAGAAAATAAACAGATGATCAATGTTCTCATTCTCATCACAGAAGCAACATTTTTGACAACATGTCCACTTTCTCTTTAGCAAATTATCCTTAGTTAACAGCACCTTATTACTAAGGAACCACATAAAAAAATTTAATCTTTAGCGGAAATTTGATCTTCCAAAGTTATTTGCGCAAAAATCTAGTATGTCCATTCATAAGATCCAAGTACATAGACTTCTACATATGCCTATATGTCAGACCTAGTAAATCGACCCCATGTGTATCAAATGCTTAATGCTGATGACATTTATTCATTCGGTGTGTGCATGTTGACTGTGAAATTCATTTGCTTTTCATTATGCTCGTGGAACATTCTGGAACGTGGAGATCCAGACAAATAATGATAGGAAGAGCTGGTCAAACTCTGCACGCTCTGACTGCGGGTCCATGCTCAAGCTCTACATGCTCTGTATAGGGTAGTCGAGACGATATTTAGGATGGCAATGCGATAGAGCAGGCATTTGTGAATCTTCAAGGTACGGATAAGTTCACGTGACGCGAATATAATACTGTAATTACCTTGTATTTCCGGTATTGTATAATTTTCTTGCATTGCATGGAAAGACATAATTTTCTAGCATAACATTCCAATTCACTCTCTTCTCATGGTTTGCTCACTGCATATCAGGTGATTTTAATTTGCACCATGCCCAATGCTTTGAGAATTTGCATAATAATCAGGACTTAAATTGATCCCCACATGTGATATTTCACTTACCGTAGATTTACGGTTGCTACAGAATTTTTTTAAAAAAATTCACGATCCATCAAGGTATATTTACATTTCTCGGTCACTTCTGAAACACTTAAGACGGTGTCTTAATTCCCCAACATCCGGTGATTTCAGGGCTCCAACCTCAGTTCTGCAACTCACGAGTCACTAGGTACATTTTGAGAACCAATCCACAAAATCAGCTAATGTATCACTCGCTACATTTTGAGACCGACATACCTTCACAAAGCTAAGGGCATCTCCAACGCCGCGACCCATCCCGCGTCTGCGCGTCCGGATGGGTCCAAACGGATAAAACCGCGGCACAACGCGGTCATGCATTGCAAATGCGGATGGCCGCCGTGTCCGGGACGACCTAAACCTAGCCCAAATCTGGGGCAGGTTTGCGTGGCCGCGGATGGCACGCCCCGTCCTCGCGTGTCCGCCTGGTCGCGTGTCTGGCCCACTTATCGGTGCCCCAGTCATATTAAATGTGGATTGGGGAGCACGAGCTCGACCTTCCGCGCCGCCATGGCCCCGAAGCGAGAGTTTGAGCCGTCCGCCAACAACCACGAGGCCGGTAGCAGCCGGCGAACCACGCCAGCAACGTTCGCCATTGGGACGTCGGCTCCCATCCGCGACCGGATCTACGTCACCCTAGCGGTGGCACAGATGTTCTGGGAGGCCGGCGTCCCAATGTCGTGGGGCGACGTGCACCTCCCCCACTGCTGGCACCTGAGCCCAGATCGGATTCCGGTGCCGCCGATCCCGGTCTCCGGTCGCGCTCGTGTCGCGGCGATTCAGCGATGCCGCGCGCAGCTGCCGGCGGACCTCCGGGAGGACCCCTACGGCGACACAAGTCCCAACTGGGACTTGTGATTCGAGGTGGAGCATGATGCGCGCCGGGTCACGTAATTCACCTCGATGACGGCGAGGCCTTGCGCGCAGCCGCGCACGCCTGTTAGGCGGGCTGGCCGCCGCCCCGACAGCCTCTACATTGACGAGGCTGCGGCGGCGCCAGCGCAAGCGCCACAGGCCCAGTCCCAGGAGGAGGACGACCCCGAGCTGCAGGCCGCGATGGCGGCGTCCCGCGAGCTCAACGACCTAGATGAGCTGGCCAAATGGCCGCACCTCACCAAGGCGTTTCGTGCCTCCGCGCTGGAGGAGATGGCCAGGAAGGCCCAGGAGGACGTCGAGGCCGAGGCATAGGCGTTCCTCGCCATGGCGTGCCGGCAGGAGGAGGCCACGCACCAGGTCACGCTCCGGGAGGAGGAGGAGCGCCTGGCCACGCTGCGGCACGAGGCGGAGCTGCATGCCGCTGCGGCGGAGCAGCGACAGAAGGAGGCGACGCGGCTGGCACACATGCGCAGGCCGGCGAGCCCTCCGAACCCGCACTCCGCCTGGGAAAGGGCGTAGTTTACCCTGGCCGGAGTCCCCGGCGCCCTCCGGCGTGTCCAGCCGGAACAGCGCGTCGCCGCCGGGGGGCGTCATCCTCATCGACGGCGACGACGAAGAGTACTACTGGGAGTAGGATGGCGCACCGGCGGCCACAGCGTCCCAAACCCTGGACTAGGGTTTCCTCCTTTTTTTAGTTTAAAGCCCATATAAGTCTTTCTTTTGTGTAAAAATTCCCGGGCTAAGTTTAATGAACTCTAGTTTAAATTTAATTTGTTTTTGTTTTCCTTTTTTATATTTATTTTCTTTTTATTTTGATATTCGGGATGCGTCCCCGTGTTGGGGGCAGTACGCGACCCAAACGCATCGACGGCCAGATCCGCCTATCCGCGTGTCCGCGCAATCACCCAAATGATCTCATCCGAACTGGCCAACGTGTCTGGTTTGGATCGCCGCGTTGAAGATGCCCTAAGTCTGTAATCCCTGCTTGTCCGCACTTGTCACCATCCGCTCCAAGTACGCACGGTGACTCCTGACTCACATAGCAAGAGCAATGCTTTCCGTGCACACATATCTCCGCTTCGAGTGCCGACTTGCAGAATTGTAGAGAGAGACACACGGAGAAGATGATCCCTCCATCTGAATCTCGCTTGATCATACCTGCTCCCGCAGTTCCTTTCTGTTCTTAAAAAATTTCTGTCAACATTAAGTTTGAAACAACCCGCATCAGGTTTCCCCCACATCTTCTCTGGCGCTATCTGCACCCTTGCCACCGGCCCAGGATCAACTCTCTCCGACATTGCTGGCTGCTTACCTTTCAGGACTGCTTCCGGAGTGAACTCGATCACGGATATTACTCAAGGTTTGCATGTAGCTGCACATGAACGTCCTAGAGCCTTCACTAGACACAGTGGTTTCTCGCGTGTGATCTCGTTTCTGACGAACCATGTACGCCATGGAATGGAATCGTGAGGAGATAGCTGCAGCCTGCAGGTCTCATGGGTGTCGACAAGAGGAGCACTTATATCCATGCATGCTGTGAACTTGGCATCTGTCCCTGGCTATGGGTTGGCCACACCTGTTAGCAATAACTAGATGACCCGGTGCGCCCCGGCGCACAGGCAAAAGTGAGACGATAATGTAACCGTAAGTTTTAATGGGTTGATGTTTATGTAATTATCCAAGAATTCCGTAGGTATTTGAGAATCCTTAAACCTGTACAATCATTTTTTTAGGGGGAATAAAAACTTTCAAGCAATTGTACAAAAATAAGAGTTGCTTCCTTGAAGCAAAATCTGCATACGGCCAAGTAAACATCTCCCAACATTACGTACAAATACATGCACCCACCGGGCTATGTAGGGTACCCACGCACGTAGTGATGCACCCTTTCCACATGCATATCCAAGCAAAAGAACAAAGAAATTTATCTGGTACATCAATCTCTGGTATTTAGAAAGTGCATAGAGTTTCAGTATAAGCTACTTTAATTTTGCGCGGCACTGTAAATTAGCTTCTTGCTGAAGTACAACGGTCAATATAAATATTTTGATAGTAAGGAACGTACTAATTCCTTGTATTCTACAGACTTACTTTACTCTCATCTAATAGATATGAAAAAGAGAGAATGCATATAAAATGGCTCACCTGAACTTAAAGCTGCAATGCAATAAGGAACCAAACCTGTTTACATGGATCATTATATGATTCTAACATCCAAAGTAGTTGCTAACAATGCAAGAGTAACTACATCGGCTATCTTTCTAATTACCCAAAAGTTGAAAATCTGCAATACACCATTACATTCTATTTCAACTAAGGTCCATGAAATGATAAAGACAAAAAAATAGTCAGGATGATTCGTAGTTTCATTTTCCTCTTTAATTTAGTTGCGATAGATGAATAATGTCATAGGCAAAGCAAGAAAGTCATCAATATCAGCAGACCATACCTGTATTCATATGCAATGCACATCACAGGAAATAAACATTTAACGATAGCAACTCATGGCATGCCTGAAAGTCTGGACAATGATACATACCATAGAAAGGTTCATTTCATACTTTAGGCTTGCAGGATTGCAGGTTCTTCCCCTAACAGTACATAGGACATATTTACAAAAGGTTGCTTATAGAATAGCTCCTATGTACATACAGTATCACCAACATAAGCATGTAGATAGCTAGTACATCAGGTCGAAATAGCAGCAAGGAACATAGTTCAGCGGTACTCGGAGATATGGCTGCATAGGCATCACATTAGCTTAACAACATTGCATAGAACCCAAAGGGAACAACAAAATATGTCAAGGCGATGAGCCTAGCTCCCAAGCTCAATGATCTAGAAAGCAACACCGCTGGGTAGTAGCGGACATCGAGGCAAGGAGCAACACTAAAATACTAAACAGATCTTCAGGTTGTCCATGGCAGCCGAACTTCCAAGAGCAACCATGCACAATGACAGGACTTTACAGATGAAGACCTGATAGACAGATATAAGACGAGAGAACAAAGAGTATCAGCAAACATGTCAGGAAGATATGGAATCGAAGCTGCACTGTCCTTGAAAAATGGCATGGCATGCGACAAAGGGCCGGTGTAGATACAGAACAGCATGAATGCAAGGATAATAAATAGTATAGCGTCCACAAATAAACAGAACAATACCTTATCCAAAATCACCGTCTACAGCCATAGCAGACCGGTTACTACAACTTGGGTTTCTTGATCCCTCCACCTGGCTTGTTACCAGAGGCACCCCTAAGACAGTAAAATGGATGCATGGTAAGTAGTTTGCAGCACTAAACCGTAATATGCACACCAAACAGACACCATTCATAGCCATGCAGTCGAGCAATATGTACAACAGGCTAGCATAAGAAACAATACTTAATATTGTTATTACTGAAAACCCAGAACAAAAGGTGATGGGAAGCACCTTTTAGACTTTGGAAGCAGGACACCATCTTCTTTGAACCCAACAACAACACCCTTTGAAAGCACAACATTGTCTTCCTTGTCCTCAGCAGCAGCTGCAGCATCATCCACCAAGGCCTGCGTGAAAGGATGAGTAAGTTAGCAAACCCAAAAATCTAAACCAAAGATAGCAAGGGTGAGCAATTTGGCAGCAGGGCTAAAGCAAAACAAAAACAACACAAAATAATAAATGAGGGAAACCAACATCTGATACTTCTCCAATTGGAACACTATTGTCCACATCAGTATGTTCCTTATCTTTGGAAGGGCTTGCGAATAAAGAACGCCTCGGAGAGGCCACAATCACAGCTCAGGAAAACATGGAAGGCGAAGGCGACTCGCAAGGCGACGCGGACGGCGACCCGCGCGACGGCGCCCCCTCCCGACGGCCGGAGCTCTGCTCCCGGCCTTCCCCTGGAGGCGGCCTCGGCGGGCGGTTCTGGGCCCTTGCCCCCGGCTTCTCCGACGAGGAGGCGGTCAGCGAGGTAAGTACCTCTCCCCCCCCTTCCCCCTCCCCTCAGGTCGCTGAGACCTTTTCTTCCCCAACCTTGGGTGATTACCTGCGTGCGGCGGAGGAGCTCGGGGGCTCCCTCCGCTCCTCGCGGAGATCGGCGTTCGCGCCTGGCGGCCGCGGCTCCCGCTTCTCTTCCGGCGGCGGGCGCTCCACGAGCGGCGGCGGCGGCTTCCCGGCTTCTCGTCGGCCCGGTCGCGCCAAGGCTCGGGACGGCGCGCTCGCTGTCGGCGGCTGGGTCTCCAGGGCGTTGACCCGCGTCGCTCCTCCGCCGCCCCTGGCGCGGGCTCCGACGGCTTCCCTGCGGCGGCCGCTCGTCGAGGGTCCGGAGCTGGCGGCGCGTCCCGCGGCTCGGTGTGGCTGCGCGGGGGAGGAAGGGTTCCCCCCCCTGTGGACTGGGCCGGCTGATGGGCCGTGGCTGTCCCTGCCCCAGTCCCAGGCCCAGGAGGCTCCAGCACCTGCTGCTGAGGTGGCGGACACTTTTTTGGGCCTCCCTCAGGCTGGCCCAGACCTCCCTGGCCCACCGCCGCTCCCTCCCCAGCCCGGTTGGCTCTGGCTCAAAAAGGGCACCGCTTCCCTTTCGCTAGGGTTTCCTGCCTCTGCTCGAGACGTGCGCCGCCACTCTGCCAAGGCCCGCACGGTTCGCGTCACGCTCCCTCCCCCTCCTCTCACCCGTTCCTTTGCCCAAGTGACGGCGGCGCCGGCGGTGATGGACCGCCCGCAGGGAACCAACGGCGGCGCTAACGGGGGCCCCTCCAACCAAGCTCGGGGCGGGGGTGGTCGCCAGGCCGGCAACAAGCGGCGCCACCAAGACCGGCAGGCGGGGGGACAGGCCCGGGGCCAACCGCAGCAGGAGGCGGCGCTCCGCGCCCGCGCGCTGGCTGAGCAGGGCGCTCGTCGCCAGGGTGCGTCCGGCTCAAACCAGCCCAACCCGGCCCCGGCAGGCAACAACCCCGCTCCCCCACAGTGGTGGGTGGAGCGAGAACGCAAGCGGGCCGCTCGCCGTGCCCAGGAGGAGGCCGGCGCTGTTGCTGCCCCTCTCCCCGCTGCCCCTCCCCGTGGCCGGGCAGTGGAGATTGCCGCCGGTAAGCAGCCGGCGGCGGCGCCCAAGGGTGGTTCCGGGCAGGGGCCCAACCAGCCCGGCGGCGTGGCCAAGGATGCCGCTGCGGCCTCCCGTATGGAGTGCTTCAAGTGTGGCCGCAACGGACACTTCCAGGCCGAATGCCCCTACCCGCCAGTCTGCCTCCTGTGTGGTGTCGAGGGGCATTTCTCGGCGGCGTGCACCTCCAAGGGCCGCCAGCCCTCGCTCCGCGTCCTGGGACAGGCCGTGGCGGGAGAGAGTTTCTTCTCCCTCGACTTCGAGGAGGACGACGAGGAGGAAGAGCTCGTCTCCAACGGTGCCATCATCTCCTTTGGCGCCGTCTCTTTGTCGGCTAGGGAGCTGGACAGAGAGCTCCACCACCTGGTCGAGGCGGAGTGGGACTGGCAGGTTCAGGCCCTGCTTGGTCACTCCTTCGCGGTGACCTTCCCCTCTCGGGAGACGCTCCGGATGTCCACGCGCAGTGGCAAGCTGTACCTTCCTCTCAGTGGGACGGTCGCGGACATCCGGCTCGCGGACGCGGACCCTGCCCCCGCAGAGCAGCTGCAGGAGGTGTGGGTGCGGCTCTCTGGCGTCCCTCGGCGCATGAAGAGGGCGAACCGCCTGCTGGCCGGCATGGGGATGCTTGGCTGGCCGGTCGCTGTCGACGAGGATTCCCACAAGCGCCCGATGCCGGTCCGCATGCTTCTGGCCTGCCGCAACCCGGCCAAGCTCAAAGGCACTGTTCAGCTCTTCCACAAGAAGTGGGGCTACAACATTGGGGTGGCGGTGGAGGCGCCGGCGGGGCCGTCCGGTGGCCCTTCCCCCCCGGCCGCTCATAAGCCGGGAGACGACGACGATGATGAGGATGTGGACGACCTCAGCCCGTCCGAGGGCGAGTGGGACGACCTCGGCGCGCAGGATGCCGCGCGGAAGGACGACGCGCCGCCGGCGGCCCAGCCGCCTGCCCCGGCCCCGGCCCCTGCCCCGCAGGCGCCGTCGGACGATGTCGGCGGGAGCGCTGCTCCTGGCCTGGACGCCCCTGGGGATGGGGCCCTCGACCGCTCGCCGGCCGGGCTGGCCTCCCTGGACCAGTACGGGTCTAACCTCCCTCGGAAAGGGGCCTGGCCGGTCTCCCTGGCCACCTTGGAGCGGCGGGCCACCCCCGTCCTCATGGAGGTCGACGTGCCAGCGGACTCTGCTCCGTTGGTTTCGTCGGTGCTGCTGGAGACGGACTCCGACTCGGAGGGTTCCCCGTCCAAGAACATGGACTCGGAGGCGGACGCGGAGGACGGCGACGAGATGCTGGAGGACGTCGACGACTCGGAGCGCGCCCCCCTTGACCGGCCTGCTGCTGGTGGTGTCCCGCGCCGCCGCCGCACCAGGACTGTCGCCGCTGGCCCCGCTCGCAAGAGCGCCCGCCTGGGTGGTCCGGCCGCGGCCACGACGGTGCTGCAGCGCGCCCAGGAGAGGACGGCGTCGAAGAACCTTGAAGGTAATCCAAAACCCCCCCTCCTCCCTCCCTACTCTAGCGCAGTTCTCTGCTCTCCTGCTCTGTCGGACGCCCACCTTGAGGTGGTGGCCCATGACTCAGGACTTGCGTTTACGCTGGAATCCGGGACGTCTTCGGAGACCCTCTCGCTCATCCGAGCTAAAGAGGAGGCACAAGCCGCGTTGGCCCATGCTGCTTTCTGCAGGGATCGGGCCTTGGCCGAGGCGGCCGAGGTCCCGCCTGTTGGGCCCTTGGTGGTGGGACCTGCCACGGCTCAGGCGTCAGTTGGGGCTGGGGCCCCTCCTGCCCCGCCTTCTCCCATGACCACTAGGAGGAGAGCGGCCAGTACCTCGGTGGCATCCCGTCGCGGACGGAGACCGTCGCAGGTTCCTTGATGCGGGCCGGCATCTGGAACCTTCGTGGCTTTGGCGCTCCTGGGCGGAAATCGCAGATCCGTGAGCTGCTGACTCGCGAGCAGCTTGACTTTGCGGGCTTCCAGGAGACGATCAAAGCTCAGTTCACCACCGCGGATCTTCTGGGCATTGATCCGCGAGGCCGTTTCGCTTGGGGCGATGTTCCGGCTAGGGGACGCTCAGGGGGGATGCTCCTCGGCGTTAATGAAGATTCTTTCGAGGTCCTAGGGTGGACTAAGGGGACTTTCTTCATTCGGGCCGACGTGCGTCAGCTGGACAACAATGCCAAGTGGGCCTTCTTTGTTGTTTACGGCCCAGCTGACCACCGTCGCACTCAGGAGTTCTTGGGAGAGCTCACTCTTGCGGTTGAAGCTTGCGACCTTCCCCTCGTGGTGGGTGGCGACTTCAACCTCATCCGCGGGGCGGAGGACAAGAACAACCGCCACATTGATCGGCCTAGGGTGCATCGTTTCAACGACCGCATTGCCAATCTTGCCCTCCGAGAAGTCCGCAGGGCGGCGCTCGATACACCCGGACCAACAAGCAGCCGAACCCCGTCGGATGCGTCCTTGATAGAGTTTTCATTTCCCCGGACCGGGAAATACTCTTCCCCTCTCGCTCCTTGGTGGCGGAGACCATTATTGGTTCCGATCATGCCCCGCCGATCTTGAGCTCGGGGAGGACCTCAAGAAGCGCAGCCCTCGCTTCTTCTTCGAGCGAGCCCGGCTTGAGAGACCGGACTTTGTGGAGCTGGTCTCCGACAAGTGGCGCTCCTTGGAGGGGGCCGTGGGCGCCCCGCTCGACCCTATCGATGCCTGGCAGCAGATCTCCGCGGGGATTCGCCAGTTCCTGAGAGGCTGGGGAGCCAACCTTGGGAAAGAGGGGCGTGACCTCAAGGACTCCCTCCTTGCCCAGATCCAGCGCTTAGACGCTCTGGCAGACACCTCGGGCCTAGACGATGATGGTTGGGCCCTGCGCTATCACCTTGAGGGCGAGCTCACCCACCTTGCCCGGACCCAGGAGGAATACTGGAGACAGAGGAGCCGTCTGAACTGGCTGCTCAAGGGTGACGCCAACACGGCCTTCTTCCACGCGATGGCCAATGGCCGGAGGCGGAAATGCACGATCTCGAGACTCGTCTCCGAAGGAGGAGTCATCTCGGACCCTCATGCCCTCCAGGACCATATCTACACCTTCTACCGCAACCTGATGGGTGCGGTAGGGGAGACCCGTGTTTTCTCCCTTGCCAATACCCTTTGGGACCAGACGGGCCGGGTCTCTGAGGAGGAGAACGACGGGCTTATGCTGTCCTTCACCGGGGAGGAGTTGGACAAGGTGCTCGCTAGCATGCGAGTTGAGACGGCCCCTGGGCCTGATGGTTGGCCGGTTATCTTCTTCAAGAAGTTCTGGGCCCTCACCAAACCCCACATCCTCGCCATTTTGAATGGCTTTGCCTTGGGGCGCGTTGACATTGCGAGGCTAAACTTTGGAGTCCTCTCGTTGATTCCTAAAGTCCAGGGTGCTGACGACATTCGGCAGTTTCGGCCCATTGCTCTCATTAATGTGATCTTTAAATTCGTAGCCAAAGCCTACGCGATTCGTGTTTCCCCTATTGCTCACCGCATCATCAGTCGCGCGCAATCCGCCTTTATTAAAGGCCGACACATCCTTGAAGGGATAGTTTCTCTTCAGGAGATCATCCATGAGACCAAGTCTAGGAAACTTAGGGGAGTTTTCCTTAAGCTTGATTTCGAGAAGGCGTTTGACCGAGTCAACTGGCAATTCCTTCGTGAAGTCCTTCTTAGGAAAGGCTTTGACCCGGGCTGGGTCCATCGCGCCATGAGTCTGGTCTCGGGGGGCCAGACGGCGATCACGGTCAACGGGGAAGTTGGGAATTACTTCCGTAACGGCCGCGGCGTCCGCCAGGGGGATCCTCTCTCCCCTCTCCTTTTTGACTTTGCGGTTGAGGCCCTTGCTGCCATCCTTCAGGCAGCCTCGAGGGCTGGGCACATTGCAGGGTTGGTCCCGCACCTTGTGGAGGGCGGCATCACCCATCTGCAATATGCAGATGATACGGTCATCATGCTCCAACCAGATGCGCTTGGCCTTGCGAACCTCAAGTTCCTTCTTCTCTGTTTTGAGAACATGTCCGGTCTTCGCATTAACTTCCACAAGAGTGAGGTCATGGTGTTGGGGTCCACTAACCTCGAGCACGAAACTATTGCCAACTTGCTCAACTGCAAGAAGGGCTCCTTCCCCTTCACCTACCTGGGGCTCCCCATTTCCGACCGCGCCATTAAGGCATCGGACTGGGATCCTCTTACCTCTAGGGTGGGTCGGAGAGCGGACCCATGGATGGGGAAATTCATGTCCTCCGCGGCACGCTTGACTCTTATCAATGCCTGCCTCTCCAATCTTCCTCTCCACGCAATGGGGGTGTACCTCCTGGGCGAGGGCGTCCACGCTGCGTTCAGGAAACACCGGGCTAGATTCTTCTGGGAAGCCAATGGCCCGAGGCGCAAATACCACTGGGTCAGTTGGGAAGCGCTCTGCAAACCAAAGTCCTTGGGGGGACTAGGTATTATCGACACCAGGCTCATGAACATCTGTCTCATGACCAAATGGATTTGGAAGCTCTATGCCGGGGAGCAAGGGCGTGGGCCGAGATCCTCAGGAACAAATATCTCGGGACCGGGGACCTCCCGGTGGACTCCCACCATTCGGGCTCCCACTCCGGAACGCCATCCAAAAGATTAAGTCTGTGTTTCGCCTGGGAGCGCGACACAAGGTGCGTAATGGATCCTCCACCCTCTTCTGGAGTGACTGGTGGCAAGGGTCGGGACCCTTATGCTCCCGGTTCCACGCACTCTTCTCTATCGCCGCGGACCCGCAGATCACGGTCTCCAGATGCTTCGGTACGTTCGGTGGGATCCCAACCTTTCGCCAAAGTCTGGGACCTCCGGCCCGCATTGAGCTCGCGCTCCTCCTGTCGGAGACTGCTGGGACGCAGCTCTCTGATGGCCCGGACATCATCTCCTGGGCCCTTGAACCCTCTGGCAAATTCTCTGTCAAGTCCTTATATAGGAGGCTGTGTCAGGGGACGCCGCGTAAGCACTTCAGTGTCATCTGGAAGGTTGCGGTGCCCATGAAAATTCGCATCTTCATCTGGCAACTCCTTCGGAACCGCCTTCCCTCGAATGATAATATCCGCCGTAGAAGGGGCCCATCGTCGGGGCGTTGCGCCCTTTGTTCGGAACTGGAAGACACCGCCCACATTTTCTTCCTCTGCCCGCTGGCAAGATTCATGTGGAGCGCAGTTCGGGAACTGCTCGGGTGCACTTGGAACCCTACTTGCTTCGCGGAGCTGTATCGGCTCCTGGATGATCTCGTTGGTCAAACGAAAAGGGTTCTCTGGATTTGCTGTTCGGCCCTGTGCTGGGGGCTCTGGAACATTAGGAACAAGTTTTCTATTGAAGGGATTTTCCCTTCACAGCCTGCTGACGCCTTATACAAAATGCTGATGTACCTTCAGGTGTGGAAGCCAGTGGCTAGGCGGCAGGACCGCGAGGCGTTGGAGTTGGCGATCGGGAGGCTTCGCTCACTCCACGCCAACATTCGGGACCGGCCGGCGTGAGGACCTTCGTCGGTGGACCGTGTCGAGCTAGTTTCTCTTCTTTCTTCACATTGTTATCCCTTGTATCGGACTAGTTCGTTGTGCATGTTGAGAGGCCTCGTCGGGGCGACTCCTCTCGTATGTGCCGTGGATGCTTTGCTCGGTTAGGAGCATGTTTGCACTGTTGTCTGTTGTGGTTGGATGTCTTTTGTACTCTGCCGGTGTGTGGCTTCATTAATTTAAAGCCGGGCTCATCTTGAGCCTTCCGTCTAAAAAAAAAATAAAGAACGCCTCACGCCACGCATGGGAGCAGATGAATTGCTACAAGAATACAGTAAAGAGTTGATGGAAGAACAAATCAAGCAAGGGTCACACAGAATAATAGTGGTGGCATTAATGGTACCTTTTAGCTGGAGTTGCAGGGCTAAGCCTAGCAGTAGGCGGGGCTCGAGCCTATGTTCCAAAAAAACATATCAGCATTTACAAAAGAAAAATAATTCACGAAAAAAGGTCCAATAGACATCAAACAGGTCCATAGAATGTACATGCGCCACATGCGAACCATATCCAACACGAAAGGCTTGATTGTGAGGTGAACCACTCGCATGAGGTGCATGCAGCCCAGGCGACATAACTGGGCCCAAAGGTGGAGTTCTCGTGCCCGATCCACTGGCTGATGATGGAAGCGCAGTAGAAACCAAACCAGAGTTAAAACTAAGAGGCGGCAAGTCGGGCTTGTATGTCTCTATAATCCTGCAGACCTGGAAAGCAAGGGGCTCGTCGACATTGTTGCCTGTCTTCCACTTTTTGGATATGCTGACCAAAAGTTTATACTTTTGGCTAACAAGCCGAGAAATCTCTGCTGGAATACCAGTGTCATGCCTAGCAACTGCAACTATCTCATCGACTGTGGAATGACCTGGGTACCTCTGATGCATCAAGGTCATCAGATGCTTGCCTACAGCTGCTACTCCAACCCTATCAAACATTACAAACTCAGCCCCACCCGTGGCATCAGATGCAAAGAACGAAACGCAGTACCTACAAATGAAGATCCAAATAACAATTAGGCACATAGCATGCAGAATGCAAGGTTAAGATCCAACAGATTGTATGAAAGCTGCAGAGAAAATACACAATCACTTACGCTAGATCAGCCTTAACAGAGCCGCAGGCTTCGCCCGAGCAATGGAACTGGTAGCCATCATGCTTAGCAGACTTGTGGCATAGTTTACATGAAGCAAACCACCATCGCTGATCAGCAGTAATGAAGTCAACAACAACACTGCAGATAAACCTCTTTTCCTGTAGGCAAGTAGGCAACATATATAGAAGCCAGAATGAGGATCACGGTGAGTTGTAAAATAACTCAAACGTAATATTGTACTCAGAAATAGAATGGACTAACCATATCTACAAAAGGGTCAACATCATTGAGTTCTTTCATAGTCATCTCAACAGGTTCTGCATAGACACGCGCTGGAATGGCATCTGACACCGTGGGGACATAGGCAGACAGAGGAGTAAACTGCTCTCCAAGGCTGCAGGAAGGAATAAACCAAGTCTAAAAACGAAGCCGATAGACGGGGGAGGGGGACCGAGAACAACAAACAAGTGTAACATACAAAAACATACCCTTTACGAAATGAGTTAATATCAGGTATGTCCTCATCAATATACCAGCGACAAGCAGAGCTACCACTTAACCCCGTGACACCTGCATCCAAACCACACAACAATGAATAAAAAATAAGCAAGCACAGAATCTGAACCGAGCAGAACAAGTATGTAAGAATTACATAAAGGAAGAATTACACTAAAGGAAGAATTACATGAGTGCAAGAAAGGAAGCAAGTAGATGGATGGTATACATAAAGGAAGAATTACACTAAAAACATAAGAAGCGTAAAGAAACGAGCAGCATTGCAATTACCTCGATGGTTCTTAGTCAATGTTCCCACGAAGATACCAATGACTGGTTCCTTATCACCCATTGCACGAACCAAGTCTGCATCAAATTCAACCGCTCGGTCACCCCAGAGAACAAGCCTCAGCTCGGCACCCCTGCAGACCCACATGCAGGAATTAAATGAGACACAGAAACCATAAATATTGAGAAGACATATAAAGAAAAATAGGTAGCGGAGGCTAACACTCACAACAGGTTCGTCAGTACAATTGTTCTCGTGTTAGAAGCTTCTGTCTGGTACAGAGATTGAACAGGGACAACGTCTGAAACATGCGAGATTTTGCCAATAACATCTGCAACGGAATAAACCAAATATGAGGAAGTAAACAGCGAAGCCGGGTGGCAGTAATCTAGGCTACAAATAGAACCAACCGACGAAGCGTGTAGGACGTCCACTGGGATCTGGGAGTTCATCAAATGCAGTCAAACTGTACGTGCAGAATGGGTAATTAACCTCCAACCCAGGCCTCTCCTCAACAGTAGTGTATTTTGTGAACTGAACCATGAAAGGACTCTCCACAGGCCTAAAAGATGTCCTGGACGCGTTACAGAAGAATTTCCTTATAACGAAAACCTTTCCCTCCTGCAACACATCCTTGAGGCGCTCAGCAGTGGTTGGAGGGAGCTGGCCATACATATGAGTTCCCTGAAGAAAAGATAGAAGGTAAATAACATGTATAGAAAGGAGCGAGGAAGGAAGAATGGGGTGGTATAGGACCAACATCTGTATCAAGCAGAACCAGGTCAGTGTGCTTAATAGCGCCCTCATCAGTCCCTCCACGATAGTGCCACATGCGAGAAACAAGAACGCAGATAGTCCAGTGATGGCTATCCTTGTGAATCTCCCTAAGCGGGTTAATCGCCATCTGGAACAAAACAACAAGAACATCTAAACCAGGGGAAAAACACCAAATAAAGTAAAAGCAACCAAGGAACAACACAGAGCAAGATAATAGGAATCTGCATAGGAAGTGAACCGCAAATTGACTGGCATCACCTCGGAGAAAATGAAGACAGTGGCTCACGTAGACAAGCGCAAAGACCAAAATCACAGAACCCAACAGAATAACGTGCACATCCATAGACAAAACACAACACCCACCCGAGTTACCCGAGTTGCACAAATAACACTAACAAGTATCCGAGGTAATTAGGTCTGCAAAGGTAACCAAGCAATCAAAAGCCTGCGGTATGCTATACCTGGGGTGACTAAGTTATAAGAAGAAGCTCAAAATCCTACGCTAAACCAAAACATATAATAAGTAATTAACATAGGATGCACAATCATTTGCCTACAAGGGCCTGGAAAATTTCCGAGAACACAATATTCCTGGTTTCAGAACCACATGTTCCATCTTCGTTCTGAACCAATATTCATAGAGCCTTTTTCGAGGTCACACGTGAGACCGCCACATAAAACTGACCATGAGTGAACACATGCGACTTCAGATATAAACCAACAGCTTCAAGAGTCTGGCCTTGGCTTTTATTAATAGTCATGGCATAGTAAATTCTAATAGGAAATTGGCGTCGATGCAAAGTAAATGGCCACTTTGGATCTCTAGCTGTGAGACATATTCTTGGTATATAAACAATATCTCCAATATTAGAACCAGTCATCACAATGGCCTCAATGACTTTTTCAGCAAGCCTAGAAACAATAAGACGTGTACCATTGCATAAACCTGCTGCTTGACATATATTTCTAAGAAGCATGATGGGAACACCTCTTTTAAGCACAAGTCTATGGTAAGGAAAGTTGTTTACTTTGATAGTATTTAAAACCTCTACAGGGTAGAAGATATCTATGTTGCGTATTCCATCAGCCGAGTTTCCTGTCGTGTCACAACTAAGGTACTCTCTTTCCTCGCCAGGCACCATCGAAAGAACATGTTCGTTGACATCCTCAGCTATTTCATTGGTGGGTGTTAAGATAGCTCTTTCTTTTAAATAGTTAGGATCAGAGTACCTTCTTAGGAAATCTACATACACAGAGTCAACAATAGCAGTAACCTTATCACCATCTGTATGCACTAAATGTTCGCTAGGAATTGTGATCCAAGTTGGTTCAGATTCGCCTTGCCGTGCCACAGCAGGGACTTTCCCATCACCAATACTGAGCACCCAAGCAGCAAAATTTGCTGCCTCATCCTGCACATTAGTATCCATGCTCTGAACGGCCAAACGCATATTAATAGTAAGATGAAGAACTACAATATCGCGCCATAGAGGAGAATTAGTAATGGCAGCATCTATAACCTGGGAGCGTGTTCCACCTTCGATAACGGGTAAGATTTGCCTGAGGTCACCACCCAAGACTACTATTTTACCACCAAATGGCACATTAGCTAAAGAAGCATCATTGGTAGATAAAACATCACGCAAAGTTCGGTCCAGCGCCTCAAAGCATTTCCTGTGTGTCATTAAAGCTTCATCCCAAATAATAAGAGAGGCAGACTCAATCAAAGTGGAAAGCATAGTAGACTTCCTAATGTCACAGACCCCATTATTGTCAAGATCAATAGGAATTTTAAATCTAGAATGAGCTGTCCTACCACCAGGCAATAAAAGAGAGGCAACACCAGAAGATGCAACAGTTAAAACTATCCTTTTGTATCCCCTAAGATATGCAACCAAAGCGTTCCAAAGAAAGGTCTTCCCAGTACCACCATGTCCAGACACAAAGAATAGCCCAGGTTTATCCTCTCTCACTCGATCGACAATAGCTATGAAAGCTTTTTCTTGATCTTTATTAAATTTCTTTTGCATAGCCTCGGCGGTTTTAATAAGTGATTCACAGTCTTGTGAAAGCTCGTCACTTATCATGCTATTTTCACATGGACCAGCATCATACACAGACTTTAAAGGCAAAGAATGATCCAAAATGTTACAACCATTCCTAGCGAAAAGAACAGACAACTTATCTAGCAACATGTTCCTCAGCTCATCATCAGGAACAACATAGGAAGAATCATTCAGAGAACACCGTATTTTATACTGGATGTCTTCAGCCAAATAAGTCCAATATTTTTCAAAGAAGCCATTTTCATCAAGCACACTGCAATAAATAATCATAGTAACAAACAACTGACGCAGTTGATTTCCCATACCCCATGTCAACGCATCATCGAAAGCACAGTACAATTCGCTGTCATCACCTAACAGGCCCCTAGCAGCACAAGCATCTTTAAATGATTCGTGCACAACACCATTGTAAGTCCTAACATCAGCATAAGACCTTGCACCTTTGACAAGCATTAACAACATTCTAAGATAATAAAGCTCACCAAGAGAGGGGTGCACAAAGTATATTCTACCAATTTTGGATTTCCCTTTTCTTTTGACCCATTTTTTTTGTTCCGCCACCCATGACCATTTTGTGGGGAAATCACAATATGTTAAAGTTCGGGCACTTCTATATCTAGCATTAGCAACAAACCACTGAGTCAGCGTAGTTTTCTGTAGCAGGGTATTATCAACAAGTGCAGGAAGGTTAGTCTTTGCGCGGAAACGCACAACCTGTTTATCAAGCAAGTGAACGGCGAGTCTTTCTACGGAAGGCTGCTTGCTATGTATATCGTACCCATAACCTCTCCAAAATGAATCATAAGCACATATGTAACGGCACTCTCGATATTCCTGAATTTCATCTACGCCATCCTCTGGATCACCGGAATTTCGAATCCTTTCAAATAGAGTCTTTGCATAATCAGGGCCCTTAGTAACATACTTGTACAAATATTTTATGACGTGTGTCTTGTTACACCACTCAACATTTAAATGAGCCTGATACTTTTTCAGTAAAGCCATATTATAAGGAACAACATGCCTATTGTCAAGCCTGGCCTTTTTTTTCATGATAAAACGGCCGTTGTTTCGACGCCTATAAACAGGGAAACCAAATTCATCAATAGATGTTTCGTCCTGAAATGTTTTAGGGAATTTCTTCGAACAAACCCCATCTTTCATGCAAGGACACTTAGGATGATCCTCCACGCATGGACCATGCATCATAAATTCAGCAACAAGGGCATACCCAAGTGGATCTTCCACAGGGTCAGGTATCTCAGCGCAGACAAAAGAGTCAATTAAAGCAGGGCTTACCTCACCTCGATTTTCCTTGTCTTGCCAAACGAGTATATGTGCGTGAGGTAGCCCCCTTTTCTGGAACTCTACGGTGTGCAACACTGAAAACAAAACAGTTGATAAACACTAAACAAACAGTTCAAGAGCAGAACACACAAAACAAACACACAAGCAACAAAGGACTAAATTACCTGCAGTAACTTTCCCAAACGCTCTCCCCGCCCTAATATCACATAGATATTCATCAAGCTTCATGTGGTAGACCCTAACAGTAATATCAGCTCTGTTATGTGGTTTTTGGCCAGGCTCAGGAAGAAGAGCCTCTGTGATTTCAGGCCATTTTGGGTTACATGTGAAGGTGGTAAAAATATCCGGACAACCATGAACACGCGCAATGGCCACCGCATCTTGAAAATTTTCAATCATATAACGGCGGCCGCCAGTAAAAGAAGAAGGCAGGATATTTTTTTTACCTATCTCGCTTCCATCCATATGACCTGCTCCAACCGCATCTACAAGTCCTTGCAGACTCTCAGACCTCAAATCATCGTTGCTTAACTGAATAAAGTGCAGCCGGGATTCATCTATACATGCACGTGAGTCTACGATAGCTTGATCAGACAATAGCCCGCACGATAAATAGGGGTTATGCTGGCCTTCTTTATAGTGAGAGCAGAAACAATAAAACTCCTGCATGGTCATATTTTGCCTTTTTTTTGGGTCCAAAGCGGCAGCCCCAATGTACTTAACCCCCAGATGAAACCCACGCTCGCCATAAGGAAATAGCAAAGGATACTGTAGAGACATGTAAGCAGGGTGCAAAGAAGATATACGCTTCAAATCATCTCCCCTACCACGGATTATTATATCACGTTTAGGAGTCTCCAATGTTAATTCACCCACTACCAAGCACGCAAGCTCATCCGTGGAAGGTAGATTAAATTGAGGCCCATCTGTTAAACCAGGAGCAACTATACGAATGGAAACATTAGCAAACTCATTTTCTGCTAAAACTTGCTTAGCCATGCGAAACTTCTTCACAAGAGAATTATGCGTATCAAGCATGACCTCAAGCCCCTTAACAATGGCCTTGTCTAAGGTGCCCTCAATTTTATCATCCTTGCTTAAAGCCTGAATTCTATTATCAACTTCATCTCCTCCATGATATATATATAACTCTGCAAATTTTGGAGCATTCCCTGGCTGAGGCAAAAGTGATCCTATCCGATGACAAACACTACCAGATATTTTAAAAATGTTTGGACCTCCACCATTATTTTCCGACCGATCAATAGTACATCCCATGGAAGTAAACGCAAATAAACAGTTGTACTGGCGTATCTTTTCAATAAAAGCTTTACTCTGTGGGGGGCCATCAAAATTAATAAGCTCACGAAGAAACTCGGGTGGATCCTTGAAAGGTTCAACAAAGACCTTTCCACCTTTGCAGCAATTGTTGTAGACAACTCGTCTCTCCGTGATCGCAGACAGAGACTTCACCCTCTCTTGAAACCAAAAGCTCGCCTTACACCGACCACACATATAGGCTGGTCCTCCATAAAAAGACCTATCTGCATACCCAGCTAACAAATTTCGTAGTCTCAGAACCAGATGTATGATAACAACCTAAACGATGCTACACACATCACAAATCACACTGGACACGCTTTACCTTTTAAGATGTCGGTCTCCTCCACCGAGAACTCAACCCACGAAGGCTCTAAAGGAGAAATAAAGGGAGCATCTGTAGCAAGCACGCGCGTACAAAATCTTATATGGCGAAGAAGTGGACAAGAAGCTTAACAAACGAGGAGTAGAAACAAACAAGATAATAACCTGGAATTCGGCCACGCATCCTATCATGTATGATCTTGCGCCTTTTTCGATTTCTAGCAGTAACCTTTGAGGTAAGAACGGGGAAAAACCCATCCCCTATAGTAATAAAGTTCAAAGCATATATCCAAACACATCAGCAGGCTAGGGTAAAACCAAAGGAGGATAATACTACTCAAAACAAAATAGAGGAAACCATACATTTTCTCTTGGGGAGCCCTGCGTAAATAAACCCAGCGGGTGGATGCACCAAAGGGGCTAAAGGGGCTTTGTGACTTTTACTTCTAGACACACCGGTAGCAGGAAGCACTCTAGGTTTTTTGGGACGAGCAACACGTGGGCCGACCATGACGATGGTCACAACACATTGGTACAAAGGAGTCCACGAAGAAAGCAGGGACACATAGAGACACCACTGGTAACAAAAGAAGGGTTAGAATCCGAAACAGAGAGACACACCTTGTTTAAAAAAATCCACGTGATGACAAAACCAAAGAAGAAAAGCTAACTCACCCAAAACAACATTTTTTTTGAAAGTACAGAAGAAAGGAGAAGCTAAGCAGCAAGGAACAAAATAGAAGAAAGTAAAAAACGATGAACTACCTCTGACCTACAAATAGCAAGGAAGATAACAATTAAACAAAAATACACAACAATCAGACCTCTTCCGCAGCATAAAAACAAAGGTGTGTGTACAACCAAGGAGGCATAAAGTAAGCACAAAAGCATTGCAAATACTGAGGAACGCACCTTGACAGCAGCAGTGACCACAACACGGTCCAAGCACGAGGTCGTGAAATCCTTAGACACCAGGATCTGCAACAATATAAAAAAAGCAAGCATGCTCCAGTAAGAAAGCATTGCGTTGTAGACAAAGAAACGATTTGAAGTTATACAATAACTGGAGCAATATACAATTACTGGAGCTGCTGCTGTTGTTAAGAGTTTTTGCAAGTGACTTCAAACAGAAAAGTATTGCAGATACAGGCATAAAAGAAGCTATATGTTGAAACAGCTGGTGGAAGCAAACAGTAACATCAATGTTGTTTGACAATATCTATTGCGACTTCAGTGTAATGGAAATTAATATAAAATTGGAGAATAAGAAAAGAAACAATTAGGGTGCATGCCTAATCCTGCTCCCTTGGTTGTTGATTGTTTTCATACGTGTGCTAAAAATAGATAAAATAGTTGGCATCGAAACAGCCCAGTAGAAACAGAATAAAATCAATGAGTAATTCTGAAGCCTCATGTAAAGACATGGAGGTTCTGCAACTATTATGGTCACTGCAGGGAGTGGTGTCACAAGGCAACATGACATTCCTTCACCGTGGCGTAAAGGCTAAAATACTTCTACTACATAGGTTCCAGCTTCACTCTCAAATAAACAATCCAGCTTCTCTAGATATCCAATTCTTATAGCATAAAGAATACCCTGGCATATAATAGGCACAATCGACATTACATAGGATGCAGGAAGAAACCTAGACAGTAGCAGCGACAGTACCACAGTCCAAGCACCAGACCACCAATTCCCTAGCCACAGTCATGCAACAATATAAACCAAGCACATATGGTACACTAAGAAAGCGGCCGAAGCTAATATTCTCGCGAACGGTTATCAACATTAATGATGAAGAAAGTAAGTAGAGGTATTCACTTCGGTATTCTGGACAGCAAGTAAGAGGTAATCACTTCGGGACTTTGGGTAGTAACTAAGCATCATAATTCCCTGCTTGCTTTCATGTGTACCAACTGTAGTAGTAAATATCTTACTACTTGGATTTTTTAAGTACTAACCTACTCAGGAAACCCATTTCAATCATGCATTCAAGATCTGTCACAGTTCATCTAAGAGGACCTGGAGTGGTTGCTTTATAAAAAAACTGCACTCCAAAACGATATGGCATTGTATTGGATCGTTCTTTCTTTCCTAGCATGATGTAACTATGGTTCTTATTTGTTTGAGGTACAGTCTAGATCTGCAGTCAAGCTTTCTTTCTTGGGCTCATTGCTGAACAGCAGATGACCACTACCATTGCACAGGCAACACATTCCAGAACAACAGCAGAATGCAAAGGTTCTTAAGTTTCAGACTATAGCAGGTATATATTCTTGAAAGAAAATGCTCCAGTTTCCTTGAAATAAGCAATTGGTCGTACAATCTGAGCACTCACCTAGGGCTGAAAAGAAGCTGCAACACAGCTTAGCCCTCCACTGTTTCTACTTTGAAACGGCCTGAAAACCTGAGCACTCAGCTTAGCTCTCCACCGTTTCTGCTTTGAAACGGCTTGAACTCTGAAACCTCTCCTCCCTGAAGCGAGAAAACCAAGCAAATCAACATAAGAAGAAAATACAACAATGGTCCAAGGGAAAATCTTGCGGCCGGCACTCAGCGGCAGAAATCTCACGAACAAAGGAACAGCAGGCAAGAGGACAATGCATGTACCTTTTTTGCAACCGAGGAAGATTGGAGAGGAAGCAATCAATGAAGCAACGGGGGAACAAACAACCTGGAAAAACAAAGGAACGAGCAGAAATTAGCAGCGAGGAATTTCGTCGAACACGTGAAGCGCAAGGAGAGGACAACTTCAACCTCAACCATACACGCCGGCGACCTGAAGCTCCATCTGCAGTGGATCAAACCAATGAAGAGCCAAATCGCAGAGCGTGCAGAGGCGGCGAGGAGGGACGAGCGAGAGAAGAGGCGGGCGAGGAGGGACGAGTGAGAGAGAAGAGGGGTAAAAGGAGCTGGAGGCGACATGGGCAGGTATGGCTCGTCCCGTCGTCCGACCGGGCAGGGACTTCATGCGGCAGGAACCCAGGCGGAAGCCCACCATCGCGCTGCACAACGGGCCCCACGACATGCTGGCCCAGCTCCAGAGAAGAGAGAACAAGAGGGCAGGCGTACGCATAGCAAAGAGAGGAGGAGGCCACCAAAGTCCACGCCCCTGTAGACGCACGTCTCCCACGTCGCGCCTGCTTGCCCGCAGCTGTAATTTCGGGCCTGAAGGAGAGGCAAGATCGCGACGACACCGAACGGCCGTTCCTGCGCCCGACAAACTGGCCCCGCACGAAGCCGTCCCCACCTGTCATCGACGCAAGGGAAAGCAGCCGAGGTGAAAAAATGTTTGACAACATCTAACGGCCAGGGTAGATCGCGGGAGTGAAAAATCGCTGTGCAATGGTCGACGGACGAGCAGGATCAAATCCCCCCCTCAGAGGCCCTGGGAGGCCGAGTTGCCCAGGCACATTTGTAGGAGTAATCACGTCCGACGCCGGCACGGTGTCATGTGCCGTTGTTCCGTGTACCAGTACAATACGTTGCGTGTAGGCTCTAGCTGTTCTAGTCGGTTTAGCTCGACTCTGATACCAATTGTTGACCCAGCCCCACTACACCGTCGAGTACGGTCCGACGACGATCGACAACAACAACTTTCCGGCGAGACGACACACGTACTAGAAAATCCTTGATCTGCACACGTAGAAGATAAACGAGCTAGCCAAACGATTAGAGCGATCGCTAGCAGCAGACTTTACGTACGTAGGAACGATTATCGCCAACAATACATGACAACGGAAAGTACTTGACGGTAGGGGCTATGTTAGGTATCAGAACGGTGAGAGTACAGCTATGGATGAAGAGTTGGTGTCGATCCATGACAACAATACATGGAAGCTTGTCGATCTACCCAACGGCCAAAAAGCCATAGGGCTCAAGCGGGTGTACAAGATCAAGAAGGATGCCGAAGGGAATTTGTTGAAACACAGAGCAAGGCTAGTGGCCAAGGGCTACATGCAAGAGAAAGGTGTGGATTTCGAAGAAGTGTTCGCTCCCATTGCAAGGATGGAATCGGTGAGATTAATTATCGCTCTCGCAGCTCAAGAATCTTGGAAATTGCATCACATGGATATGAAGAAGTCTATGTGAAGCAACCACCGGGATTCGTCAAGCGAGGAGAGGAACACAAGGTGTTGTACGGGCTACGGCAGGCCCCTCGGGCGTGGAACATCAAACTCTTGATCGTACATTGATCTCTCTCGGATTCGAGAAGAGTCCACTGGAGCATGCTATGTATAAGCGAGGTCAAGGAAGGGATCGGCTACTAGTTGGCATCTATGTCGACGACCAGTTGATAACCGGAGCGGATGAGGAGGAGATTGCTAAGTTCAAGCTACAGATGAAGGAGTTATTCAAGATGAGTGATCTAGGCTTGTTGACCTACTATCTTGGGATCGAGGTGCAACAAAAGCTGGGCGAGATCACACTATGCCAGGAGGCATATGCTAAGAGAATACTCGAGAATTGTGGCATGGAAGATTGCAATCCAACTTAAGTTCCAATGGAACCTCGGCTTAAACTAAGCAAGAAGAGCGAAGCACCCGCGGTTGATGCAATGGAGTATAGGAGTGTGGTCGGAAGTTTGAGGTATCTCGTGAACACAAGACCGGACTTGGCCTATTCCGTTGGCATTGTGAGTCGCTACATGGAAGCACCCACAACGGAACATTGGGCAGCGGTAAAGCATATACTTAGGTACATCAAAGGGACAACTGACTATGGTATTGTCTATTTGAATGAGAATGGGAAGGTGAAGATACTTGGCTATCGTGACAGCGACATGGTAGGCGATGTTGACGACCGTAAGAGTACCTCGGGCGTGGCATATTTCTTTGGAAATAGCATCGTAAGTTGGATATCACAGAAACAAAAGGTAGTTGCATTATCTTCCTGTGAAGCTGAGTATATAGCAGCTGCAACCGCGGCGTGTCAAGGTGTGTGGCTAGGGAGGCTACTCAGTGACCTCATGAACGAGGAAGCGGAACGGGTGGTGCTTAATGTTGACAACAAGTCTACAATATCTTTGTGCAAGAATCCGGTGCACCATGACAGGAGTAAGCATTGATACGAGGTATCATTACATACGGGAGTGTGTAGAGGAGAACAAGATTGAAGTCAACTACGTTCACACCGATGATCAGCTTGCAGATATTCTGACCAAGTCTTTGGGTCGACTTAAGTTCTTGGAGATGCGACGAAGGATCGGCATCCAAGCTGTGAAGACGGGCACATTGTGCTTAGGGAGTGATTGTTAGCAATAATCACGTCCGACGCCGGCACGGCGTCATGTGCCGTTGTTCCGTGTACGAGTACAATACTAGCGTGTAGGCTCTAGCTGTTCTAATCGGTTTAGCTCGATTCTGATTAGAATTGGCCTAGTATATACATGCATCATACTGTGGTGACCCTGCATACCACTGCATGTTGTAGTATGCCAGTCGTTGATATAACATTCACGAAGTACCATTCCGCAAATATTACATCCCTCAGAGTAGTACAACAGAACATAGCAAGGTCCATAACTCATTCACATATTATTACAAATAACATACACATGTCGTCTTGGAGCTCCTCTTGGGTCCTAAGAGGAATACTCCTGGGTTCGAGGTGAACCCAACTTAACTTACAATACCAGAGTTTCATTATACTAAACATATATTTCATCGAGCAGCTAAATGCTAGAGTTCGGGCTGCTCGGTTACTACTACTACTCAACAGATATCTCCTAGGCTTGTTCTCCTCCGGAAGCCTCCCCGGATCCGTAGACGATGAGGTAGTCTACGCCTTCAACTCCTCCTGAGAGGTCAGGTTCATCATAGCCGATGATCTCGGCTCCTTCATTGTTGTCGTAGTCCTCCTCCAGACGGTTCAGACAATCTAAGAATGGGATTTAAGAGTGGTATGAGTACGAGCGTACTCAACAAGTTCATTATAGATAAGAGGTGTTTAATGCACTAGCTACGATATTAGACCAGAAAGTCTAATACCAATGCAAGTTTTGGTAAACATTTCTTCAAGAGATTGCTTTTATTTCAAAAAAGCTATGTCCGTCAGCCTTCACCGGTTTACTAGAACTTCATGGAGCTCCTTTCCGGCCGCGTTCGCAGTTCCTCAATCCCGGAACAGGGAGTGACGAGTCACGATTCTTACACTCTGCGAGAGGTGTGTTGCTTTACCCATAAGAGATCTTAACCTTGGTGCCAACCGGGCAGCTTTCCCGTCCACACTTCCTTCGGTGTGAGGCCCGGTATAAGGTCTAGCCAATCATGTTCCTCCGCTACCTCGAACACCCACCCTTTGTTGCATGCGCCGACCACCGGGTCCACGTCGGTCCCATTATTCCCGTAATTTCGGGGTGGACCCCGACCACGACAACGATGCTTGGGCTCTTACCATACACTCCTACGCCGGTGGCTGCAACCCATCATAGACCGCAATACCGTGGGGACTTAAGGCTTCCCCAGCCTACCGCTTGTTCTTCGAACGACAAGTGTCTACGGACTGTGCCGTGGGGACTTAAGGCTTCCCCGACCTACCGCTTGCCGCCGACAGATACAAGTGTCTACGGTAAAACGCATCCGTTGATGAACGAGAGGTGGAAACACTTTTGACTACTCCGTCCCACTCCGGATCTTATGGTTAACACGGGTATTACGGCACAAGAATCACTGGCGATATTTGTTGTTTAATCCTAGATGGATATAAACCCGTGCAATGGAACCTCCACCATATCACACAATCCATGGTTCCATTGCCCACCATATAGTCATATTCATAGTTATGAAAGTAGTGATTTTGATTTTTGTGCAATAGTGATAACCATAATACTTTGCAAGTAATTTGATAAAAATACTCAAATGACATAAGCAAGTGATGAACTTGCCTGAACACTGCAAAGTTCTGCAGTTGGATGGTGTGGACTGACCCTTGTCCTCTGGTTCTGAAAAATAGCATCATTGTCCGATAAGGGCAATGGTTAAAGAAGCAATAATGCATGATTCCATTTTTAGGGTTTGTTCCCCCCGTCCGATGTCTTTATTATTTTATGTAAGAGGTTAATACTAAGAATAATTTGGGAATACTTGTTTAAAAGTAAAATACAACCTTGAAATGTTGTCAAGGTGTTTTTAAAGTCCAAAATATTAGTGGACTTATTTTTATTATAGAAAATTAGGTGTGTGCTTTAAATGATTATTTAAATCATCAAAATAGGACTTACTCTTAAATGTCTTCAAAAATTCTCATAGTTATTTTATTTGAATAGAGAATTTTATGCTGATCCTTTTTCATATTTTTAATGTATTTTTAAGAGCTTTTATCAATTTTTTATTGAATTTTCAAGTTTCATGTATTTTGTTGATTTGTGAAAAGACTGAAATACCCTTGGGCCCCACCTGTCAGGTGGCCCAACGGGTTAGGTCGAACCCGAGCCACCCTTTGGGCTCGGTCGGCCCATTCGGCCTCTACCCTCTCCTCGCGCAGAAACCCTAACTCCTCTCCTCGCTCTCGCGATGCCGTGGTCGCCGCTGCCTTCGCTGAGATTCCCCGGCCGTCTCCGGTCATCTCCGGCGATGAGATGCGGCGGATCTTGACCGCCTGGTGACGGCGCACCAGATCTACGGCGTCGATCTGATCTCCGCCGCCTCCGCTACTCGTCCCCATCTCGCCTGCTCGCAAGACCGTGGAGTTCCACGGCGATTCGTCGCCTCCGACGCCCCTGGCGTCGCTGCGCCGCCATGGCTTCGCCTCCGTGTGTGCGACTACCGTGGCACCGCCATGGCCCGGCTTGGCCTGGCGCCGCCGTGCTCCGGCGCGTGCCGCCGTAGCCGCCATGGCTACACTAACCTGCTCTCGCTCCAAGTAAGTGCTCCGCCGCCCTCTTTCTCCTGGCCTTTCTTCCTCCTCCTCCAGTATCCCTGGTCATGGCTTCCCTCCTTGTGGAGGTGCTGGCCGTGCTCAGCTTCTGTGTTGTTGCTTGCTGCTCTTCTACTTTGCTCTATGCGCTCCTGTTGCCTGCTAGATTCTTACTTTGGCATTTCTGTGGTTGTTCATGAACATCCAGTGATGCTCACGATCTGCTGGCTGGCTCCTGTAATCATTATTGCTACTAGGATACCCTGTGTGTGCATAATTATGTCCCTGGCTTGATCATTATGTATGATCCTTGTAGTATCCAAGTGCCAGTGTCTCTGTTCTTGATGATAGCTTCACCAATTACTCAAGTGTATACATTTATGATATTATGGTTTGTTGCTATGTGGAATTCTTGTAATTTACAAGTGCCAGTATTTCTGTGTGCTCTGCTGTGTGCTATAATTACAAGATTATGCTCAATTGAGCATTTTACTGACTTGGCAGCTCCATCCCTTGATGGAGTGCTTCTGGATACAATTGTGTTGCCTGATGCCATTATCTGTGATGCAATTGTTCAGTTATATGATTAATTTAATTATCTGTCCATGTGTTAATGCTTAGAATGAGTTCTAGCATGCTTTAACAAGCTCTGGTGATCCAGTGATCAACAGCTGCTTGATCAATGTTTGCTTTATTTACTGCCTATGCTCATGCGGGCTTATTACGTGATTGTGCATCACCGGGCCTTGTCTTGGTGTGTGCTTGTGGTTGGCTCAAGCAATTACTTGTTGCTTCCGGTGATCAATTGGATCATGAGCAAGTGTTCCGATTCTTGGTGATCTATCTCTTTCATTTATCCGTAAAGCTTATCCTTGTTTATTGGATAAATGAGATGAACTGCTTGCGGTGATGACTCTTATAATTTGTTTAATTGAGCTAGAGGGATGCCAATCATTAGTTGGGGACCCTAGCTCCACTTTGAACCCATTACGGGTGATGATATTTATGCTTGGCTTGATGGTTTGGTCTGTTTTAGGGTTTGAGGTGACCCTGGCGGTAGTCATATGCTTGCCCCGGGGTAGCTCCCTCTTGTTGGCTTCTTTGTGGCTCACCAAATGCTTTCTCGGGTGATCCATTTATTGGATTGCCGGTAGCTCTTGATGTTGACAATATTAGTAGAAACTTGTATTTCTACCATTCGATGGTGTAGCTAGGCTGTTAGGTGCTTGGTGACTTTGATTGGCTAATTAGGATCAAATCCATGATGGATTTCTCTGGTTGTGTCACTTGTGTTGACCCAACCAGTGTTCCCTTGGTTGTTTTCCTGCTAGCCTTTGCTTTATTTATCGGCACCAAATGGTTTTGCAACCAAGTGATGATATATCCAGGGTTTCCCACCCTTATTTAATTCTGTGATGCAAGTGTATGCTTATTTATGAGCAAAACAGGGTTTTGCTCAGGTTGATCTTGTTTATACCTCACTCCAGCTCCTAGATGGTTTGTTGGTGTAGAGGATTCAGCTGTTGGTTGAGTTCTTGGCTTGCCCTGCTCCTCCTTGCAAGCTTGATCTCTTGGTTTGTTTTTCGGTGAGTGGGAATAGATGCAACAGCTCTAGCTGTTCATCCGTTCTTGGTGTTCTTAGGCTGTTCTTGAGGCCCGGTGACTTACCCTGCTGCTTGGTCGATGAATGAGCTAGGGTTCACTTGTTGGAGAGGTTTTTTATATGGTCTCCCTCTCCACCTCGCGGTCGACAACAAGGCACGGCAGCTCGCTGGTGACTCACCGGCGGTGTGTGTGTGGTGTGCTTGCATGCACACTGCTCGTGTGAGCAGCCTAGTTGTGTGTGTGTGCAAATTCATGGTACCTGGCTTGTGTCTTGGGCTGTGAGATGATCAGCTCGGCGAGCTGATCCATATCTACTCAATTTCATTATTCTTCTAACTCTGCCAAGTGGTTTTACCACTTGGCATAACTCTTTTTGTTGTGTTTGTGTGCGGGGATCTTTGGAATGATCAAGATGAAGATTTAACTTATCTTATAGAATTTAGGATAGATCATTTACTTTGTAATTTTCTTTTCTCTTTCTTTTAATATTCTATTTCTGTCCAATTCTTGTAATATGTTGTAATGTTCATATTTTATTACTTGGATATTGTAAAAACAATGTATCTTGTGTGTTTATCAATAAAGCTCCAATTTTTCTCTATTGAGCTTTATATATTAATTGTTCTATTTATATCTTGATTATTAAAGGTTGTTTATTAAATTATCTCAAGTTTGAATTATGAGATAATAACTTGATGTTTGAATTTGAAATTCAAATTCAAATTTGGTTTGAGCTTGATCAACCATCTTAACTTAGAATTCAATCATGCAACTTAAATTGGTGATTCAAACTCTCCCCTCTCAACTCAAAACCCTAATCTAGTTAAGTGAGATGCAAGTTTGTCGCACCCTCGAAACCCTAACCCTGTAAGGTGTCGAGAGAGAAACTTGTTCCCCTTCGATGCGGTTTTTGTTTAAAAGTGCGAAATTTCCCCGAAATTTGCTATGCAATGCACATCCCTTTCTAAAATCTACCCCTCGATCGTCTCTAAACCTGGGACATTACAGCCTTTCCCCCTTAAAGAAAACTTCGTCCCGAAGTTGTGGTTGTAATACCTGAACAGTTCGGGGTATGTTTTCCTCAGGTCTTCCTCTTTTTCCCAGGTGGCTTCCCTCTCAGGGTGATGCTTCCATTGGATCTTGCAGTACTTGATTGCCTTATTCCTGAGTTGTTTCCAGCTTTCCTCGAGAATCTTAGCTGGCTTCTCGATGTATGTCAAGTCTGGTTGTAACTCGAGCTCATCATGTGATATTGGTTCATCTGGGGTCTTCAAACACTTTCTGAGTTGTGACACATGGAATACATTATGAACTTGTGCTAACCTTCCAGGTAGGGCCAATTCAAAGGCTAAACCTCGATTCTGACTCAGTATCTTGAAAGGTCCTATGTATCTAGGGCTGAGTTTTCCTTTTACTCCGAATCTCTGAAGTCCTTTCATCGGGCTCACTTTAAGGTAAACCATGTCCCCAACTCGTGGTTCCCATGTTCTCCTCTTTTGATCAGCATAACTCTTTTGCCGACTTTGGGCTATCTTGAGCCTGTCTCTGATAATGTCAATGATTTGTTGTTTTTCCTTGACATAATCAGGGTTGAACTCTTTACTTGCTCCGGCTTCATACCAACATATTGGTGATCTACATTTCCTTCCATACAGAGCTTCGAATGGTGCCATCTTGATGCTGCTTTGATAGCTATTATTGTATGAAAACTCTGCTAGTGGTAAGTGTTCTTCCCACGATCCTCCGAAGTCTAGGGCACAAGCCCTAAGCATGTCCTCTAAGATCTGGTTGGTTCTCTCGGTTTGTCCACCTGTCTGTGGATGGTAAGCGGTACTATAGTCCAACTTGGATCCTAAAGCTTCATGAAGTTGCTTCCAGAATGCTGATGTGAACACGGATCCTCGATCCGACACTATCTTCTTAGGTACTCCATGCTTACTCACGATCTCCTTGATGTAAAGATCAATGAGTTTCTCTCCTTTGTCCTGCTGATTTACCGCTAAGAAGTGTGCACTTTTCGTTAACCGGTCCACGATTACCCATATCATGTCCTTCTTTTTATTAGTCATGGGTAGTCCGGTGATGAAATCTATTCCTATCTCCTCCCATTTCCATTCTGGAATAGGTAAAGGTTGTAACTTCCCTGCCGGACTTTGGTGTTCCGCCTTCACTCGCTGGCATGTATGGCATTCTGCCACATATTGTGCTATCTCCCTTTTCATGTTATTCCACCAGAATAATTCTTTTAAGTCCATATACATCTTTGTACTTCCCGGATGTATGGAATATGGTGTTTGATGAGCTTCCCGGAGTATTACTTCCTTAATTTCAGCAATATCCGGAACGCAAATTCTTTTCTGGAACCATAATGATCCAGACTCTCCGCGATGAAATTCTGATGGTCTTCCTTCATCTATTCTTCTCATCTCCTCAACAATGAATGGATCGTCCATTTGACTCATCATTATCTCATTCTTCAGGTTGACATTCAACTCATCGGCTATTTGCAACGCCGATAATCCTTCATGGGCTTCCTTCTCCCAAAGTTGTATTTGGGCTTGACTTATTTCCTTCCTCAACTCCGGTGATAATTCTTGTTCTATTCCTCCGGTACTCTTCCTACTCAGGGCATCTGCTACAACATTAGCCTTCCCTGGTGTGTAATTGATTGTCAGGTCATAGTCCTTGATCAATTCTAACCATCTTTTCTGTCTCATGTTGAGTTCCTTCTGAGTGAAGAAATATTTGAGGCTTTTATGATCTGTATAGAGCTCACACTTAGCTCCATAGAGAAAATGTCTCCATGTTTTGAGTGCAAAAACGACCGCTGCTAATTCCAAGTCATGTGTTGGATAGTTCACTTCATGAGGTCTGAGTTGCCTCGATCCGTAAGATATCACTTTCCGATCTTGCATGAGTACGCAACCCAATCCGTGCTTGGATGCGTCACAGTACACGGTGTAATCCTTGCCAACTTCCGGAACTGCTAACACCGGTGCCGTGGTGAGTTTCTCTTTTAGAGTTTGAAAACTCTTCTCACACTCCTCTGACCACACGAATGGTGTGTTCTTCCTTAGCAACTTTGTCATTGGTCCTGCTATCTTAGAGAATCCTTCAATGAATCTCCGATAATATCCTGCCATTCCTAGGAATCCTCGGATTTCCTTGACGAGTCTTGGGTGCTTCCCATTCTAGAACTGCTGCTACCTTACTCGGGTTAACGACTATTCCATCTTTACTAATGACGTGACCAAGAAATTCCACTTGATCTAGCCAAAATTCACACTTGCTGAATTTGGCATAAAGTTGGTGTTCCCTTAGTGTTTGCAACACTAACCTCAAATGTTCGAGCATGTTCAGCCTTGTTCTTGGAATATATCAAGATATCATCGATAAATACGATGACAAACTTGTCTAGATATGGCATGAAAATCTTATTCATGAGATTCATGAATATTGCTTGGGGCATTGGTCAATCCAAAAGGTACTACAAGATATTCATGGTGTCCATATCTTGAGACAAAGGCGAGTTTTCGGAACGTCTTCCTTCTTGATCTTTATCCGGTGATAACCGGATCTTAGATCAATCTTGGAAAAGACTCCCGCGCCTCTAACTTGATCAAATAGATCTTGTATTCTTGGAAGTGGATACTTGTTCTTGATTGTGACGTTGTTGAGATTCCTGTAGTCTCCGCACATCCTTCTTCCTCCATCTCTTTTATCCACGAAGATCACAGGTGATCCCCATGGTGAAACACTCTCTTGAATGAATCCCTTTTGTTCCAAGTCATCCAATTGCTCCTTAAGTTCTTTCAATTCCTTGGGCCCCATCTTATATGGTGCTTTGGCAATCGGAGCTCGTTCTCGGAATTAGGTCGATAGTGAATTCTATCTCCCTATCTGGTGGCATACCAGGTAATTCCGCAGGAAACACATCCTGGAATTCATTTACTACAGGTATATCATCTAACTTCACCTCTTTCATGCTGTTCAGCTGTAGCTCAACTTCAATCTGTGTATGTTTGTCTCCTTGATAGATCATTCTGCTTCCATCGGGACTTTTCAACGACACCGTCTTGTTCACACAGTCGATCAATGCTCCATTAGATTCCAACCAGTTCATACCAAGAATGACATCAATGTCCTTCATCGGTAAAATGAACAGGTCTGCGTCAAATGCGCACTTATTGATCATGATGACTTGTTTTTGTTTGGTATGGGTTACTACTATCGTTCCCCCGCGTGAAAGTATGGTTATGGGTGTATCTAACTTAGTGCAACTAATCCCATGTTTGATGATGAATTGTTGAGAAATGAATGATGTAGTTGCACCAGTATCAAAAAGTACTTTGCCAGGATGAGTAAGTATCTGGAGCGTACCTATCACCGCCTGGTCAGAATTGACCACCTCCTCCAGACTGGTACAGTTCAGCTTGCCGAAGGGCTTCTTATTCTTCCAACTCCCTCCGGTGTTTCCTCGATTTCCTCCTCCTCCGGATTGACCTCCACCAGTGTTTCTCTTGGGGCAGTCCTTCAGCATGTGCCCCTCCTGGCGACAACCAAAGCATATAATCTTTGGCTTCTTACAGTCTTTGGCCCAATGCCCTGTGAATCCACAGCTTACGCAAATTATTTGATTTGCGATGCCGGAATGCTTGGTTCTTCCTACTACCGTAGTAGTTGCTGTTGTTGTTGTTGTTGCTGTTCTCGTATCGGGGCTTGAAACTCAAACTGGTATTAGGCTTGTTACTAACAAACCTCTTAGGCTCAAACTTGGCCTTTTTCCTCTTCTCTTCTTGCAGTTGTTTGAAATCATCTTCAAGAGTGATGGCTGCATCCACCAACTCTTGAAACTCCGTCGCTCTCATCATACGGAGCTGAACCTTGAACTGGGGACTTAACCCCCTCAGAAACCTCTTTTTCTTCTTGTCCTCGGTGTTGACTTCCTCAACAGCGTACCGGGACAGCTTTGAAAACTCCCTGACATAGGTCAGGATTGCCTTGTCCTTCTGCTCGAGACTCTCGAACTCTCGACGCTTCAGTTCCACAATACTTTCAGGGACATTGGATTCCCTGAACTTCCTTGCGAATTCCTCCCAGGTAAATACCTTTCCAGCCGGGTAAACGGCTACAATGTTATCCCACCATGATGCGGCGGGTCCACACAACAAGTGTGTAGCATAACGGACCTTCTCCTGGTCATTGCATCCTACGGTGTTGAGCTTTCGCTCAGTATCCATCAGCCAATCTTCCGCGTCCATCGGCTCAGGCGCGTATGCAAAAGATATGGGCTTGGTGTTCTGGAAGTCTGCTAGTGTGACTCCCGGGTTCTCTGGTCTCTCCACCCTGTTTTGCTGCAACAAATCCTGAAAGAATTTGTTCTGCTGTTCCAGTGTTATACGCTGTCGCTCCTCTACCATCTGCATGTACTGGATAAAGTTGTGCTGCGTCATGGGTGGTGGTGGTGGTGGAAACTGATCTCTGGCTGCACCCTCAGCCTCTTCCTTTTCTTTTGCTTCGCGCTCCATGCGCTGCGCTTCAGTCTCGTTTCCTAACGTTCCCGACATAATCCCCCTAGTTCACGCAACACAAGATGATACTCATAATTACTCCATGCGCAAGTTTTCTGAGCTCAACTTTGTGCACAGAACTAGTCACGCAATGGAAATCAAGAAGAAAATCCAAATCATACAAAACATATACCCTGTATATACATACATAAGTGGTCATATTACAATACTCAAGTCGAGGTGAGTATGCAAACTCACTTATTAAAGTATATGTACGAATTTATACAAATATTACAAACTATAATACACGTGGTACTTGTGTATTATAGCCACGCCTCCCTTGGTGGACTCTAATCGTTCTTCACTCCCGGTACATTCCAGGCTTCCATCCGGTCGAACGTGTCGTTCTCCTGATAGACCCTGGAACATAAGGTCTCCCCGTTGGCTTGTAATCCGAATCCGATGATGATCCTAAGGAGAAATCAGTGTTCACAAACTGATCGTTGAGTGCATCATAGTCCACCCATCGGGTGTATTCTCCTGTAGCCCCACCATAAGGATTACCTAAACCCATTCCCGACTCTACCTGTGTCGGATATCCTCCATCCACTCCTTCATTACTAGGATAGCTCTGGTTCTGGGTTGTTGCGTCATCATTCATCTCTCCATCATAATACGCTGTGGTACTATGTGTTCCAGTATCCGATCCCCAACGCCAACCCCTAGAATTCTCGATTGGAGTCTCGGAACGCTGTTTGTTTCCGGATTCCTCTCCGCCTTCGTATCCCCCATAGGAACTACCCAGGTAGTTCCCAGGTGTAACAGGTGTAGGTTCACGTGCAAGTGGATCAATACTGATGTAGTCACCAGCTGAATAAACTGGTGTGTGCACCACATTCTCCATAGGTTCTTTGCCCCTACTCTCCTCCTTGGGTTCGGTGAATTCCTCCAGCATCGTATCAATTGCTCCTATCAGATGATGATTCAGCTGAAAGAGTAATGATATGAAGTTACGGCTATTGTCCATGTATTTTGCCGCTGCTATAGGTTTGCGTTTAGCATATTTGTAGTGGTTGAGCATGGGATCATTGTCCTCCTCCATATGAGGAATGTGTGTGAATTCGGAACCCATAAGCTCTTTCGTCTTATGCTCCCGAATATCGGATATGGCTCTCATAACAGCTATATGATAAGCTGTGTTGGTTGTCCTCGCTTCTCCAGCTGGCATGACTACGCTCATTCCCAAAGATTCGGGAAGTCGCAGTCCTACTCTGCACTTGGCCAATACTGGACCATCATAGAACATGTATTTCTTTACTCGGAATCCGGGGATCGCACCCAAATTCTAGTAACATGGCTCGTAGGATATCTGCAAGTCCTCCTTGGTACTCGTTCAGTGTGGAATCCATAACTTTCACGTTTCTTCCCGGTCGTGAACTTGCCATGTTGGCTGTAGAAATAGAAAGATTATGAGATTAGTAATAATGCATCGTATAGAGATAATAAAGAATTATCGCACTAAAAGATATGATTGTTGTATTCTCAATTGAATATACACCATATTTTTAGAGAATCCTTTATTAGTCCTATTTGACTCCTAACGTTTGGTCCCAATTACTAGGTTCCAACCTAAGGTCAAAGCTTTTGCTCTGATACCAACTGTGGTGACCCTGCATACCACTGCATGTTGTAGTATGCCAGTCGTTGATATAACATTCACGAAGTACCATTCCGCAAATCTTACATCCCTCAGAGTAGTACAACAGAACATAGCAAGGTCCATAACTCATTCACATATTATTACAAATAACATACACATGTCGTCTTGGAGCTCCTCTTGGGTCCTAAGAGGAATACTCCTGGGTTCGAGGTGAACCCAACTTAACTTACAATACCAGAGTTTCATTATACTAAACATATATTTCATCGAGCAGCTAAATGCTAGAGTTCGGGCTGCTCGGTTACTACTACTACTCAACAGATATCTCCTAGGCTTGTTCTCCTCCGGAAGCCTCCCCGGATCCGTAGACGATGAGGTAGTCTACGCCTTCAACTCCTCCTGAGAGGTCAGGTTCATCATAGCCGATGATCTCGGCCCCTTCATTGTTGTCGTAGTCCTCCTCCAGACGGTTCAGACAATCTAAGCATGGGATTTAAGAGTGGTATGAGTACGAGCGTACTCAACAAGTTCATTATAGATAAGAGGTGTTTAATGCACTAGCTACGATATTAGACCAGAAAGTCTAATACCAATGCAAGTTTTGGTAAACATTTCTTAAAGAGATTGCTTTTATTTCAAAAAAGCTATGTCCGTCAGCCTTCACCGGTTTACTAGAACTTCATGGAGCTCCTTTCCGGCCGCGTTCGCAGTTCCTCAATCCCGGAACAGGGAGTGACAGGTCACAGTTCTTACACTCTGCAGAGGTGTGTTGCTTTACCCATAAGAGATCTTAACCTTGGTGCCAACCGGGCAGCTTTCCCGTCCACACTTCCTTCGGTGTGAGGCCCGGTATAAGGTCTAGCCAATCATGTTCCTCCGCTACCTCGAACACCCACCCTTTGTTGCATGCGCCGACCCTGGGTCCACGTCGGTCCCATTATTCCCGTAATTTCAGGGTGGACCCCGACCACGACAACAGTGCTGGGCTCTTACCATACACTCCTACGCCGGTGGCTGCAACCCATCATAGACCGCAATACCGTGGGGACTTAAGGCTTCCCCAGCCTACCGCTTGTTCTTCGAACGACAAGTGTCTACGGACTGTGCCGTGGGGACTTAAGGCTTCCCCGACCTACCGCTTGCCGCCGACAGATACAAGTGTCTACGGTAAAACGCATCCGTTGATGAACGAGAGGTGGAAACACTTTTGACTACTCCGTCCCACTCCGGATCTTATGGTTAACACGGGTATTACGGCACAAGAATCACTGGCGACATTTGTTGTTTAATCCTAGATGGATATAAACCCGTGCAATGGAACCTCCACCATATCACACAATCCATGGTTCCATTGCCCACCACATAGTCATATTCATAGTTATGAAAGTAGTGATTTTGATTTTTGTGCAATAGTGATAACCATAATACTTTGCAAGTAATTTGATAAAAATACTCAAATGACATGAGCAAGTGATGAACTTGCCTGAACACTGCAAAGTTCTGCAGTTGGATGGTGTGGACTGACCCTTGTCCTCTGGTTCTGAAAAATAGCATCATTGTCCGATAAGGGCAATGGTTAAAGAAGCAATAATGCATGATTCCATTTTTAGGGTTTGTTCCCCCCGTCCGATGTCTTTATTATTTTATGTAAGAGGTTAATACTAATAATAATTTGGGAATACTTGTTTAAAAGTAAAATACAACCTTGAAATGTTGTCAAGGTGTTTTTAAAGTCCAAAATATTAGTGGACTTATTTTTATTATAGAAAATTAGGTGTGTGCTTTAAATGATTATTTAAATCATCAAAATAGGACTTACTCTTAAATGTCTTCAAAAATTCTCATAGTTATTTTATTTGAATAGAGAATTTTATGCTGATCCTTTTTCATATTTTTAATGTATTTTTAAGAGCTTTTATCAATTTTTTATTGAATTTTCAAGTTTCATGTATTTTGTTGATTTGTGAAAAGACTGAAATACCCTTGGGCCCCACCTGTCAGGTGGCCCAACGGGTTAGGTCGAACCCGAGCCACCCTTTGGGCTCGGTCGGCCCATTCGGCCTCTCCCCTCTCCTCGCGCAGAAACCCTAACTCCTCTCCTCGCTCTCGCGATGCCGTGGTCGCCGCTGCCTTCGCTGAGATTCCCCGGCCGTCTCCGGTCATCTCCGGCGATGAGATGCGGCGGATCTTGACCGCCTGGTGACGGCGCACCAGATCTACGGCGTCGATCTGATCTCCGCCGCCTCCGCTACTCGTCCCCATCTCGCCTGCTCGCAAGACCGTGGAGTTCCACGGCGATTCGTCGCCTCCGACGCCCCTGGCGTCGCTGCGCCGCCATGGCTTCGCCTCCGTGTGTGCGACTACCGTGGCACCGCCATGGCCCGGCTTGGCCTGGCGCCGCCGTGCTCCGGCGCGTGCCGCCGTAGCCGCCATGGCTACACTAACCTGCTCTGCTCCAAGTAAGTGCTCCGCCGCCCTCTTTCTCCTGGCCTTTCTTCCTCCTCCTCCAGTATCCCTGGTCATGGCTTCCCTCCTTGTGGAGGTGCTGGCCGTGCTCAGCTTCTGTGCTGTTGCTTGCTGCTCTTCTACTTTGCTATATGCGCTCCTGTTGCCTGCTAGATTCTTACTTTGGCATTTCTGTGGTTGTTCATGAACATCCAGTGATGCTCACGATCTGCTGGCTGGCTCCTGTAATCATTATTGCTACTAGGATACCCTGTGTGTGCATAATTATGTCCCTGGCTTGATCATTATGTATGATCCTTGTAGTATCCAAGTGCCAGTGTCTCTGTTCTTGATGATAGCTTCACCAATTACTCAAGTGTATACATTTATGATATTCTGGTTTGTTGCTATGTGGAATTCTTGTAATTTACAAGTGCCATTATTTCTATGTGCTCTGCTGTGTGCTATAATTACAAGATTATGCTCAATTGAGCATTTTACTGACTTGGCAGCTCCATCCCTTGATGGAGTGCTTCTGGATACAATTGTGCTGCCTGATGCCATTATCTGTGATGCAATTGTTCAGTTATATGATTAATTTAATTATCTGTCCATGTGTTAATGCTTAGAATGAGTTCTAGCATGCTTTAACAAGCTCTGGTGATCCAGTGATCAACAGCTGCTTGATCAATGTTTGCTTTATTTACTGCCTATGCCTGTCTGGGCTTATTCTGGTGACTGTGCATCACCAGGCCTTGTGCTGGTGTGTGCTGTGGTTGGCTCAAGCAATTACTGTTGCTTCCAGTGATCAATTGGATCATGAGCAAGTGTTCCGATTCATCGGTGATCTATCTCTTTCATTTATCTGTAAAGCTTATCCTTGTTTATTGGATAAATGAGATGAACTGCTTGCAGTGATGACTCTTATAATTTGTTTAATTGAGCTAGAGGGATGCCAATCATTAGTTGGGGACCCTAGCTCCACTTTGAACCCATTCTGGGTGATGATATTTATGCTTGGCTTGATGGTTTGGCTGTTTTAGGGTTTGAGGTGACCCTGGCAGTAGTCATATGCTGCCCCAGGGTAGCTCCCCTCTTGTTGGCTTGCTGTGGCTCACCAAATGCTTTCTGGGTGATCCATTTATTGGATTGCCAGTAGCTCTTGATGTTGACAATATTAGTAGAAACTTGTATTTCTACCATTCTGATGGTGTAGCTAGACTGTTAGGTGCTTGGTGACTTTGATTGGCTAATTAGGATCAAATCCATGATGGATTTCTCTGGTTGTGTCACTGTGTTGACCCAACCAGTGTTCCCTTGGTTGTTTTCCTGCTAGCCTTTGCTTTATTTACTGGCACCAAATGGTTTTGCAACCAAGTGATGATATATCCAGGGTTTCCCACCCTTATTTGATTCTGTGATGCAAGTGTATGCTTATTTATGAGCAAAACAGGGTTTTGCTCAGGTTGATCTTGTTTATACCTCACTCCAGCTCCTAGATGGTTTGTTGGTGTAGAGGATTCAGCTGTTGGTTGAGTTCTTGGCTTGCCCTGCTCCTCCTTGCAAGCTTGATCTCTTGGTTTGTTTTCTGGTGAGTGGGAATAGATGCAACAGCTCTAGCTGTTCATCTGTTCTTGGTGTTCTTGGCTGTTCTTGAGGCCTGGTGACTTACCCTGCTGCTTGGTCGATGAATGAGCTAGGGTTCACTGTTGGAGAGGTTTTTTATATGGTCTCCCTCTCCACCTCTGGTCGACAACAAGGCCTGGCAGCCTGCTGGTGACTCACCAGCAGTGTGTGTGTGGTGTGCTGCATGCACACTGCTGTGTGAGCAGCCTAGCTGTGTGTGTGTGCAAATTCATGGTACCTGGTGACGAGGGATCACCTCGGCAATGCCTACGTATTGTAGACTTGGGTTTTGGGAGAGAGCGACGATGGAGATTCCGGGAACGAGATTAGGCACACGACGTACCCAGCTTCGGGTCCCCTCGGTGGAGGATCCCTACGTGCTGCTAGCAATCCACTATATGATCATAGATGTGTTTACAGGGTGTCGCCATAGGCGGAACTATATTGTCTATCTCTTGTCTATATGTTCTCTATCTGTTGTCCTCTCTCTTTCGGGTGTCCTGGCTAGCTTTATATATGCAACCAGCCTAGGGTTTTACAAGAGTCCTAGTTGACTACTTCTTCGGGTTGCCTTGTTGGGCCTTCTCCATATTGGGCCGAGCCGATCCAGGTATACCAATAATGGGTACCCGAAGGGTATGCCCATGTCAGTAGCCCCCGAGTTTATAGGGAAGTCGAAGACTTGCGTAGAAACTCCAAGCATAACCATCTCCGAAGTCGAAGAAATACAAGGCGAGGTCCATGTCGTAGATCATGTGTAACGTTAGATGATGTCGACGATTCTTGAAATTATCGGGTGCGCGGCAGCGCTCCCGATGGGAGTAGCCCCCGAGTCTATGGGCAAGTGCTTGCACTTGGGCATAGACTCAAGTTGTACTACTCGATGAAGACCTTTACTATATTTCTGGAGGACTTGATGAAATCCATGGGCTCCCGATGGGAGTAGGCTCCACTCGAATCGTAGAATCGAGTTGAGTCTACAAAGCTTGATTGTCGTAGATGCTGTCGAAGTTATTTTTCTATCGGGTGCGCGACCAGCGCTCCCGATGGGAGTAGCCCCCGAGGCTACAACCAAGTGTTTGCACTTGGGTGTAGGCTCAACTTGCTTGTAATTGACTCTCGATAAGAGTAGCCCCCGAGCCTATGAGAAGGTGCTTGCACCTAGACATATGCTCAAGTTGTACTACTCGATAAACAACTTGGCGAAGCCCCTCTTTTTATCAACTCCAGGACGTTGCTATTTTTATTTGACATCCATATCTATATTGTACAGGGATAATGGTAATTGGGGCTAGTTCATCCGACGGATCGGTACTAGTTAACTCGCTCTAGTGGCAATCCGCAAAAACCTACTTCAAGATCACGTCCCCGGACATGATCTCGGGATACTGGTGTAAACTTCGACAGTGCCGCTTAAGGTCTTACCATTCCGTCGAGTCCCGGTCATATTTATCGGGTACCTAACGCGTCCGTTAGGATTTTTCTTCGTATCCGTTGATACGGAAAAAAGTAGCAGAGCGCAGTCTTTGGCGATGCCACGCCACACGAACGGATCTGGGGTCTTACCTTCGCAGAGTTTTGCGGCATTCAGAGATTGTTCGCGACTTTGGCGCTCTGAGAATATTTTGTCAAGTGCCTTGTTCGGCTGATGCAATGACCCATTTTGCGGGCTCTTCTATTTTTCTCTCGGGCTTGATGAGACAGCCGAATATATTGGTTCTTCTATATTGTCGGGTACATCACCGATACTCTTGCTCGGAACAATATCACGAGTCAATGGACCCGAAGATTTGTCCATCTTCTTTATTTTTTATTTTTTTATTTTTTTGGTTCCTCCTTGATGAAAATTTCGTCAAGTTCCTCCATCAGGAAAATTTCTTCGGGTCCTCCTTAAGGACAATTCTTCGGGTCCTCTTTGAGGATAATTCTTCGGGACCTCCTTGAGGATAATTCTTCGGGACCTTCTTGAGGATAATTCTTCGGGTCCTGTTCTTTCTTGAAGACAATTCTTCGGTTTCTCATTGAATAAAATTTCGTCGGGTTCTCTCAAGATTTCATCGGGTTCCTCCCTGAAGAAGATTTCGTCGGATGCTCTTTTATATACTTTGAATTTTACTTTCTCCTGCACAAATAAAAAAACTTTTTCTATCTTTTCCTTGACTCTCTTTTTCGCATGCAGTGTTAGATGTTCGGATTCGATGATATGTAAAGTGAATATATGCCGCGCAGCCCCCGAGCATCGGGTGCAGCGAAAGTAAATGATAATCAACTTTGTGCAAAATAAAAGAACACTTAGCTTTTTGGACACGACGAAGTCGATGCATGATGAAGTCTTTGAGTGTAGATAAGAAATTTAGCCAAAGTAGAAACCACCAAATAGCACAAGTGGATGCCGCGAAATTGTTGATGAAGAAATAGCCGAGCCCCGAGCGTTGCTGAGGTGATGTCATGATTATTGCTTAGGCGCCGTGTTGCAGTTGTGACCCGCGATGAAGTTGTTGTCCAGCCCCCGAGTGTTAGCCATGACGTCGGAAAAAATTAATGGAGTCGCGGCGTTATATATGAAGTCATTTACGATGAAGCCATTCATAATAATATAATATGAATCCACGAAGATGAATCCAAGATGAAGTATTTGAGATGAATCCACATTGAAGATTGCGCCATTAAATATGAAGCATATATTGAAGGTGAATCCGCCGATATCATAGAAGATGAATCCATTGACCCGAAGAATCCAGTAATAACCATAAAAGATGGATCCGTTGATATCATAGAAGATGAATCCATTAACCCGAAGAATCCAGTAATAACCATAAAAAATGAATCCGCTGATATCATAGAGGATGAATCCATTGATCCGAAGAAAATAGTTCCAGTAATAACCATAAAAGATGAATCCAAGATGACCATATAAGATGAATCCATTGACCCGAAGAAAATAGTTCCAGTAATAACCATAGAAGATGAATCCACTTATAAGATGAATCGGACGAAGACAAAATCCAGTAAGCCGAAGAAGATGAATCCACTGAGCCGAAGAAGATAATTTCACTAAACCGAACAAAATAAATCCATTGAGCCGAGAAAATAATTCCACTATGCCGAAGAAGATAATTCCACTGAGTTAGAGAAGATATATTTCGGGGAAGATAATTCCACTAAGCTGAAGGAAAGAAATTCACCAAGTAACCGAGTATATTTATGGTAACGAAATAATGGCACAGCCCCCGAGTATTCTAAATAATAATTAACTCTCGAAAGAGGAACACTTAGCTTTTTTATCGGGTGTGGCGGAGTCGACGTGGAAGTAGGTCGTCCGGTAGACGCAGTCGAAGCAGTGGACGTAGTAGATGAGGTAGATCCTCGATGGATGAACCCCCAAGTGTAGTGAGCGCCATGGCGAACAGGGTCGATGCAGCAGCGGAAATCGAAAGTTTTATTGCGATCTGCAGTTATATTGTAGTGCGCAACCTCGGGCGGAAATAATAGTTCGAGCCGAAAATATTTGGCCAAATAAATTTTGCAAATAGTAATTAATTAGAAATATAGCACCTAATATTTTTGTATCGGATGGTTGAATCCATGTAGTAGCGGTCGATGAAGTGATGGGTCCGCGACGGGTGAACTCTCGAATATATCGAGTCCGCGATGCGACAAGCGAGCCCCCCAATGTGGCGACTGATGATGAGCTTCCTGCTGACGAGTTTCTGAACGGAAGGAGCCCACGATTGCAAATCCAAGAAGTTCCGTGTCACCGAATTCTTGATGGAAGTTTCGCGAATTTTTCCATTGAGAAGAGTCTGGCTTGCAGCCGAGTCACAGTCTTTCTCTTTATCTTCTCCTTCGATTGTAAACTCGCGTGAGAATTTTAATCCAAACTTCTTGGAGTTGCTCGCCTCCTTCCCTCCTTTTTTTTTTCTTGAGATCTTGAACGAAACCTTGCTTTTGCTTCTGTCCTTTTCTCTCTTGGAACTTGAGCTACCGACATAATCAATTCATGTAGGATTTTGATTTGTGTGATTCCAACCCAACTGTATGGCGCTGCGCCGTTCTTGGCCAGCACTTGGCCCCAGCGTGCGGCATGAAGACACTCTGTGGCATCGAATTGCGAGGAACGTCGGATGATTTATCTTGAAGACGATTGAAAGGCGGTTTCGGCCGGGATGTCCAGCCGAGCAGACACGAACACGCCACTACTGATAATGAATTCCACGAAGTTTTAAGTGGACTATTCTCCCGGATGCGATTTGAATGTTGATGATGGCGAAGTCGACGGATCCCGCCCGGATGACAAAATCCAGTCGTCGCGATTCCCACAGACGGCGCCAATTGACGAGGGATCACCTCGGCAATGCCTACGTATTGTAGACTTGGGTTTTGGGAGAGAGCGACGATGGAGATTCCGGGAACGAGATTAGGCACACGACGTACCCAGCTTCGGGTCCCCTCGGTGGAGGATCCCTACGTGCTGCTAGCAATCCACTATATGATCATAGATGTGTTTACAGGGTGTCGCCATAGGCGGAACTATATTGTCTATCTCTTGTCTATATGTTCTCTATCTGTTGTCCTCTCTCTTTCGGGTGTCCTGGCTAGCTTTATATATGCAACCAGCCTAGGGTTTTACAAGAGTCCTAGTTGACTACTTCTTCGGGTTGCCTTGTTCGGCCTTCTCCATATTGGGCCGAGCCGATCCAGGTATATCAATAATGGGTACCCGAAGGGTATGCCCATGTCACCTGGCTTGTGTCTTGGCTGTGAGCTGATCAGCTCGGCAGAGCTGATCCAGATCTACTCAATTTCATTATTCTTCTAACCTGCCAAGTGGTTTTACCACTTGGCATAACTTTTTTTGTTGTGTTTGTGTGCAGGGATCTTTGGAATGATCAAGATGAAGATTTAACTTATCTTATAGAATTTAGGATAGATCATTTACTTTGTAATTTTCTTTTCTCTTTCTTTTAATATTCTATTTCTGTCCAATTCTTGTAATATGTTGTAATATTCATATTTTATTACTGGATATTGTAAAAACAATGTATCTTGTGTGTTTATCAATAAAGCTCCAATTTTTCTCTATTGAGCTTTATATATTAATTGTTCTATTTATATCTTGATTATTAAAGGTTGTTTATTAAATTATCTCAAGTTTGAATTATGAGATAATAACTTGATGTTTGAATTTGAAATTCAAATTCAAATTTGGTTTGAGCTTGATCAACCATCTTAACTTAGAATTCAATCATGCAACTTAAATTGGTGATTCAAACTCTCCCCTCTCAACTCAAAACCCTAATCTAGTTAAGTGAGATGCAAGTTTGTCGCACCCTCGAAACCCTAACCCTGTAAGGTGTCGAGAGAGAAACTTGTTCCCCTTCGATGCAGTTTTTGTTTAAAAGCGCGAAATTTCCCCAGAATTTGCTATGCAATGCACATCCCTTTCTAAAATCTACCCCTCGATCGTCTCTAAACCTGGGACATTACACATACCTGGCTTGTAAGGACACATCGTGAAGTAATAAAAAATCAACAAGGCTCGAGATGAGCCTTTGGCGATAATCGTTCCTGCGTACGTAAAGTCTGCTGCTAGCGATCGCTCTAATCGTTTGGCTAGCTCGTTTATCTTCTACGTGTGCAGGTCAAGGATTTGCTAGTACAAGGATTTGCTAGTACGTGTGTCGTCTCGCCGGAAAGTCTTCGTCGTCGATCGTCGTCGGACCGTACTCGACGGCGTAGTGGGGCTGGGCCAACAACACCTTGGCCATGGCTTTCAACGGTGCCATGCCCAACATCTTCACGCTCTTGATCAGTGGCTAGACCATTCGAATTCACCTTCCATGCAAACATCTGCACATTTTTGGCACATGACACTACCAAATTTTCTTCCATCTAGTTGTGTCACCCCTCGACGCATTGCTCAAAGTGGCACCAGGATGAGCTTACTGTTCAAGTGTGACGCCGAGGCTTAGGAAGTTGTAACCGTGAACATTAATTCCACTCTTCAACGGTTGCCAAGCTTGGAAATCACGCTCCACCTTGGCACGTCCTAATGGTCAGGATTGCCTCTGCGTCAATAGGACAAAAGTTTGCTCGCACCGGCTGAACCCTCCATCCACCATGGTCATCAAGGAGCTAAGCCACACGCGGTTACGTCACCGCAGAACCGAATGCCGCCGGACGGCATCAGTCTAGTAGCCTATCTTCCACACGTCTACTGATTTTGAGCCTAACATGGAAAAGTTACCCGATGAGCTTAGCAAGGAAGCAGTGTTTTAGTTGGTGAATATCTTCATTAAACTATTTTTCAAGAGTGAATTGATTCGGTGTATAACATGCATTGTTGGACAAGGCGACGTCTAGACAACGCTTAAGCACGTTTAGAAACTAGGCGATGGACAACACCTCACCTAGGGCATAAGTGGAAGTCTAGGCTGCAACAAAGAAATCATCTTTCTCGATAATAAATTTATGACCTACTTCACGAAGGAGCTAGATGAACATTATTCTAACAGTAGTTATTAGAAAATTATGCATTCACATGCTCTAGATTAATCATTGAAAATTTGTGTTGTATGTTGGAGGCAGCAACAACAGAGCTACCAGCCGGGCAGAGCTTCTCCACGCCATTGTGAACTCCCGCAGAAGGTGAAGCCTCGGCAACCCTGACGCTGCAATCTCTTTTATTTGCTTCAACCAGGTGTGTGGAAAACAAATAGCCACATATAGATATTTTGTTCATGCTCTATACATGATAATAAAAATCTATGATGTCCAGTTAGTTCTTTTACATGTCAGTGAAATTGGGCCGAGAGAAGTCAACAGATTCTGAATGAGCACTTTTCTCTAGCTATTTTAGTCTTCGATGGTCAATGGTAGAGAAAAAAATCCAATTGAACAACATAGGCTGAGTAATCGATCTTTTACTGCAAATGGAAAAAAAAACTATACATCGCAATAATTCAGAAAAACATACAGTCGGAAAGGAAGATAATGACAAGAATCTTGAAACTGAGAGTACGGAGAGGAGGGATGTATAAGTCTATGGTGTGTGCAGTTAGGAAATATTTGTACAGATTGGAACATGCAAACTTTAAGTAGGAATTCAAATGGAAGTATAAAGTAAGAACCCATCTAGAGACAATTCGATGAGACCGGCTTTTGTGAACATGGGGGCATGTGAACCCACTTTTTGAAAAGTTCCGTTTGTGATGTCAAAACATGTTTTAAAAATCGAAACACAAAATGATTTCCCAGATGATCTCAAATATGTGCCCTAGGCATGAGTTTCGTGACGAAAAAACATTTTATTTTGTCTCGGCAAAAAAGTGAAATTTTGCAGGGCTATATAGCAGTATATATGTGACGTATTTTGTCTTTTTTAGATTCTGAAATAAAAAGTGGTTTCTCCGCGAAAACTTTCTACGCACACACACGAGAGTGGATTTTGTACACCCACGCATGGGTGTGGGTGTTTCCGGCACCGTCCATTGTGCTTTGAGATTCGGATAAAAAGAGGAGAGAGAAAAGAATCTTTCCATCTACCATGGTGGGCACGAATCTCAAGGAATAAATGGACGGTGATGGAAACACCCACACCCATGCGTGGGTGTACAAAAGTATTTCCCCACACATGAAACATGCGTACGTACCCAGATATTTTTATTTCAGAATTTTTTCACATTTCGAAAATGCATTTCCAACTAGGGTTCACGTGCACCCAGGTTCAAACCGGACAATAAGTTGTTGGGAAAAAAACACTTACATAATATATGAGTATTCTTTGGGTAACCTTGCGTAGGGAATATACATGCACATGACCATCCTGGTGGCCAAAGATCAATCTAATAGTTCTGAGTTTGGATCTAGATGTTGAATTCAATTAGAACATTGGTGCATTCCACTGCCCATCGGCGTAGTGCAATTATTTTGGTGAAGGAGAATGGTAGCGAAGCGCTTCTTTGATTGTGGCTCGAGGAAAAATTGGCAGTTTGGTTTGAGAAGAATATCTTTTGTACTTGAAGCCCATAAAATGTGTATTATACTAAATAATATGTATTTCTACGCCATGATGTAGTAACAAAATTTTACTTTGTACGTCTCTCACAGTGCAACGCACGCGCACTTTTGCCAATTCACATATAATAGCCCATATACACACTTAATGGTATAAACTATTTTCGCCTAGGCCGCGCCTAGAGCACTTAAGTATCGCCTAGGCACTAGGCGAAATCCAACCGCCTCGCTTACACCTAGTGCTTTTTCCAACATTGGTAACATGTAATTCTTTGTAAACATATATCAGTTAGATGTTGTAAAACTGCCATGCTATTTTGAAGTTTATCTTGCTTGGTTCATGTTTGTGAAATTTTAGATGTTGTCTTTGTCTAAGGGTGCAAATTATACTAATCCTAGATTATTTACCTATGCATGTGTATTACTAGTTAGCGTGTAGATTTTTTTGTGTGCATTGCATACCAAAGCTCTACCATCTATATACATGAGCTAGATATGCTTTCTAAAATATTTTGTTTGTTAAAATGGAACGATGACCATGCCTTATGCCTTAGTTAACCCACATCCCATTAGAGTCATTCCGGTCTCTTTATTTTTACTCTATGTATATCGGATGGCCGACACCACTTTTTATTTGGATGTTTTATTTAGATCTTATTCATGGTTATTTGAAGTTGGTACTTATGTGTGGTACATCGTTATGCCCTAAAGCAGCCAAAAAGTTGGCCCAAGCCGTGACATGCGCAAAAGTGGGTCATTGGTGGCTGGAGGAGTGCGAGCAACCTAACCTTGGCACTAATCTGCAACATTTTAATACTCCTCGATCTACAAAACGGTGGATCGGTTTGAAAGATGTTGAACACAAAAAAATGTGTATTGATGTTACGAATCAATTCCCATGAACGGTTTTTGGTTTCGTGAAGTATTTGAATGGCAACTCCGTGTCCCATTTGAAGCTTTTTTGGCTAAATTTAGTCAAATTCATCGCAACCGTTTGCGCGTTTAAAAATTCCTTCGACGAGTAGCTTCATCTCACTGTCGCGTAATACTTTGTGTTGTATATTGTATGTTGTTGTAGATCTAATCGTTTACGAATATCGAAACCGAAAACTTTGGACACGAAAGTAGTATGAAATTGTGAGGTGAAGCTACTCCCCAAAAGAATTTTGAAATGGTCGACGGTTTGCGAAAATTTGAGTAAGCTTGTCCACAAATGGCTCAAAAGGAACACGGAACGAAATTTGAAAGACCGGAAAGGGATCACAACATCGAGTCTTTATCACGAATCGATGAATGGTAAGGCAGATTAGAGGTGAATATGATTGAACTAGTTTAGTTAACCACAATCCTCCTCAACCTGTATACAACCAAACGAAGTGCTTCTCATTTGTCCACTCAAGTCCAAGTGAAATTATTGACATCCAAACATAGTGACAAAGATGGCCCAAGGCTTGTTTCCACTCATACCGTAGCTATTGGACCAAATTGCATGACCATGCAAGCAAGTCACCAGACCCTTAATGTTCATGCCATGCAGGAAATCTTTCTCCCGTGATCAACCAAATGGACCGTTTTCGTTTTCCCACATACGAGAAACCACTTTATGGGCAACCAATCAGGCCCAAAGAAATGGAGTACATGCGAGGCTTTGAGGTAGAGCATGAGCTACAACAGGTGCTACAACAGCCCAGGGCGTACAAGACCATGCCGACACAGGCCGGCGAGCAATGACACAAACAACACCACCACACCACTCTGAAACTGCACAAGACCAGCTCCAAAACTGCTCTAAACTGAGACCACTCTACCGGCAGCACGCCAGGTACGGAGCCCCTCCCTAATCATCTGAAAGACCTCGGCTACGGACTGCTGCTTGTTCTCGAAAACTCGAGCGTTCCGCTCCTTCGAGATGCGCCAATGTCATTCTTGCCTTCTCTAATCTACTTCGTTTCTTTATTTAATCCTCTTGTTTGTAGCAAATAAACAAGTATTAGAAGAGTGGTTTCATATTGTTGTACTTTTTTTATTGATTCATGTGTTGCTTCACATCATCGAGATATTACTTATTTAGATGTGTTTGCCTCCGGATCGTGTGTTTAGAACTTCATTGAGGACGTTCGAATTGTGCCAGTAATGGTGGTCTCTGCTCAAGCTGAGTTCCCCAACTTGGAACCGCATCCTCTAACATTGAGAAGCAATGTAAGGGAAAATAAGAAAGAGAAGTCAGGGTACCTAATTAATTAATATAGATAATTATCGTAGATATAAAAAGTATTTTAAATTTTATTACACCATAATTTTTCCTATATGTAACTACTCTAAATCCATAACATTAATTTAATGTTATATAAATTAATTTAAATTATTTGGACCTTGATCATACTGAAGTTTAGCTAACTTTGCTCCTCAAACTTAAGAGGATCTTGTTTCGACCCGACTCACGGTCAAACTATCTCGCTATGTATACCCGCATCTCCTCACATGTTCTTGCACTATACATGCATACTAACCGATTGGCATTAAAGAAAGATTTCCGTGGATATGCAATTAATATATTATGACTTGGTTGCCACTAAAGAAAATTACACCTAAAACTAGTCACAATGCATAGTATCATATAGAAATATCATGCGTACGATATATAGAAGTATCATGCGTATGATAGTACTACATTTTAATATCTCCACAATGCATAGTATCATATACTAGTATCATAGTCTTCTTATATTAATTGATTTGTAGAATCGCCATGCAAATATATGTACAAGATCTACTTGACATTAAATTTTTCTAGTAGTATATGTTATGATATGGTATCTACCTATGATACTGGTATTTTCTCTCTCATCCTTAATTACACTACCATATCAGTATTTTGCATTAATGAAATGCATGATACTATCTATGATACTCCCATTGTCGGTAGTCTAAAGATCTTATGGTTTAATTTGCATTAATTGAAGTAATATTATATGCCAATATTGATGGATTTTATGCAAAAAATAATGGATTCCTCTATTGAAATATGTCTAACCCGTACTATATATAGTTCTCCATAGGTATTGTGATCTTCATCTTTCCACATAGAAAAATGTTTAGACTTACTCTACTTGGACGAGCAATTTCTCTATGTCTGTTTTTGCATGCACTTAAAAGTGAATGTGCTAGGTTGTCCTCTACTAATCATAAGGTAAATCATCCTATTATTAGGTGTTGCAATATTATGTTTTTATCCTATATGATTCTTCTTTGTTGTGCACTGAGTAGGGAATATAATTTTCGTTTTTTATTGTAAAATACTATTTTCATGAGTGTCCGTGCAGGCCCGGTTTTGAGGCAGTGCAACCAGTGCGGTGGCACTGGGCCCCAAAAATTTGGGGGCCCCATCGCAGCATGCACACCATATATATATATGGGCTATGAGCGGAAAGAGTTATCAAGCAATAATCGGAAAAAATAAGGGAAGAAAACGCCCCAGAGGTTAATCCCAATTCTCACCACTGCTGCGCGGCAGCTGCATGCGAGCATTAATAAACGACGCCTCGATCGCCCCTCCTTTCTACGTACATGCAAGTAGTATCTACTACTCCGTATCTAAATCATAAATGGAGAAATCATTGCTTGAGTACAAGTTGCTACTCCTTTCTGCATGCAAGTAGTAGGACGTTACTGTAAATTTTATCTCCCACTAACCCCTCCCAAATACCCAAATGAGCAATCCAAACAGATCACTAACTTATGTTCTTCCATGCTTGCTTAATGCATGAAATTTTTTTCTACACTATCCACCATTTATTTTTGTACTTAATTAACAAATTTCCATTGCAAATTATGCTTTTATAATTTGCATGATCAGATAAGAGGGCATAATAATTTTGAACTGAACTTCTCATCTATCTGTTTTGCTGGAACATTAATTCCTGGCAACTTTCTGTGAGAAAAGGAAAATCCACAGATAGTCACCTATGCACTATCTAATTCTTTTACAAAATTTTGTTAGGGCTGGCCTATGTCACGAGGATGGCAGGCACTCGCTGTCAGCGTTCTTTAGTTGTGTCACATACCACCACCAGTGTAGCATATGGTACAACCTGGTCCGGACACTCGCACATTATTTTGCGTATTTTGTTATAGCTTGTTTTGATAAAAGGGTCTGGTATTTTTGTTTCGCACCGGGCCCCTGATTTCCTAGGCCCGGCCCTGTGTCCGTGAGTACTATTATGCCATATCTAGATAGTCCTAACTACTCACGTCTCTACAGCCTACCTAGATCATGCACCAGGCTATAGCTTAGGGCATGTATAATAGTAGGGAATACATGTCTTTTTTTACTAATCCACGTTTGCTAGAGAAGACGATAAATATTAGAGATATAATGCATTATCTCTTATCTCTTATTATCATTCATTACAATAAATAAAAATTAATTATTTTTAGTAGTCCCTCCAATTTATATTACTTCAGAGAATAGGACAATAATTTTCTGTTATTTTTTAAGAGATCATGCGTTAGCTAAGAGAAGGTAACCTTCTCTTTCTTCATTCTCTCTTCTCCAACTAAGCAAAAATCCTACATAGTAGGCTTGAGTTGTTAGCATAGAACCACCACATTTTGAGCTAAATGTCGGTACCACTTTATGTTTTACGAGAAAAAACTACCACATTTTGTCGCGGTTTTTGCAAAAAGCACTAAGCCGTCATTGATAACAAAATGACATGAAAACTAGCAGATGGGACCCACCTGTCAGTGCTATTTTGCTGATGTGGACTCGGACCCACTTGTTTGCTCTCATTAAGAAAATAAAAATACCTAGAGTAAAGGGAAAAAGAAAAGAAGATTCTGGTAATAAAGGAATTAAACGGAGTCCCGACCGACGCCTCTACGCCCATCGCCTCCATGCTTCGGCGAGGCAGGCCGCGGCCGCCGCCGTGCTCTGGCGAGGCAGGCCGCAGCCGTCGCCGTACTACATTGTCATCGCTGGCGAGGCATGCTGCCGCCTTCCTCCAATCCACGCCTCCGGCGACCTTGCCCACGAGCTCCTCCGCGGTCCGCGCTCGACGACTGTGTGTCGACGTGTCGTGCCCTGGCGGTCGTCCGCAGCACCACGTGCTTGCCATCAATCTTAAATCCGGCGCGGAAATCCGGCGTCGCCGTCGTGCCCCGAGCTCTCGATCGGTCGTGGGAGGAGAGAAATCGACCTCCGGTCCAACTTTTCTGCGGGGCAGCGAGCTCGTGGCTCCGGCCATGGGGCGGCCGCGGGAGAGATCCGTGCATGGGGCGTCCGCAGGATAACTCCAGCCATGGGGCAAGCCCGGGGAATCTCCACCCATGGGAGGTTCAGGATTTCTAGCCATGGGACGGTGGGGGATCTCCGGCCAGGGGCTGTCCAGGAGCTCCGGCGACGGTCGGTGGTGGTAGTGGTGGTCTCAGGTTGTTGGACCAGCTCCTCTCGCCGCGGAACTGGCGGCGGTCATGGAGGACTGCGGCAGCGCTGCGGTCCATGTGCGGGGGAGCTGGATGGTTGCGGCCTGGACGCGCGTGGTGCGTCTCCGCGCAGAGGAAGGAGAAGACAGCTGCGTTTCCTAGTTTCTTAAAGAGAATTTTTATTTTTTAATATGGGTTGGCTTATCAATATTGCCATCTCAGCCTTACAGGTGGACCTCGCATGTCAGAATTGCTGTCAATTCCTGTTTAATTTCAGTTTAGTATTTTTTGGGAAAACTTAGGCAAAATGTGTAGTTTTCTGTTGTCAATACACAAAGTGGTACTAAAATCGACATTTAGCTTAAAATGTGGTGGTTTTATGCTAATAACTCGGTAGGCTTAAGAGAAAGCTGGCATCACCCCATTATACATATCCTTAGGTCAGGCCAAGATAGCTAGCTACTGACGGATCTGTCGTACTCGTACCGTCTAGGTCGCTAAGGAAAAGGAAAAATGCATATGGTTTGCGGTAGGACGTAGTCCTCGAGCAAGAGATGGAAGAACGGATGGAATCGTACGTCGCTCTTCGGCGCTGCGCCTCAGACTAGATGCACCCGCTTCAGCCATGTGCAAGTAGCGCAGAAGACGCGCAGCGTGCTTCCTAGCAGGCGCGCTTTTTTTAGTAAAACTGGCAAAGGCCTCTATCTTGTAGCGGCCACGGTATCACAAAACGTCTTCATCGCATCCTCAAAGCTTAGAGCATCCTCATTCGTTGGGACTCCCCACACCCAAATCCGACGAAATTTTCGTCCGGATTGGAGGAAGATTTGGCGTGGGGAGCGCCGAAGTTCCAGTCGTCCCCCCGGCAGGAAACCCCCATCCTCGACCATTTGACATATTTCAAACAAATTTAACATAAAATTTAACAAGTTCGGCGACCAAGAGTACGAAAATTGCTGAAACAAATTCGGCGATAATCAGTACAATGTTTAACAAGTGCTCGAAACAAATGAAGCACACAATTTCACAATTTTTCAAACAAATTAAGACAGACTAGTTGGCGTCGGCGTTGGCGTTGCCTCGGAGCCTCCATATGTGCTCCACCGGATCATCTTGCAACGAGTTGATGCATTGTAGAGTCTCGAATCTCCTGGCGCATAGCAAAGAAGGCGGCCCATGATGGAGGCACCTGGTGATTAGGCCGTGCAAGAGGACCCTCTCTCTCATATGGTGCTTCTTGCTCGACCGGAGGAACCGGATGCTTTCGCTCATTTTCAATAATCATATTGTGTAGGCACACACATCAGTTCATCACCTCCCACATCCGATCTTTGGACCAAGTCATAGCGGGGAACCGGACGACGAGCAAATCTCTGCTGGAGGACACCAAATGCACGCTCGACGTCTTTTCGGCAAGCTTCTTGTTTCTTGACAAACTCGCAAAGTTTGGGGGTGCTAGGGTTGGAGATAGTCTTCACAAATGTTGCCCACTTTGGATAGATACCGTCTGCAAGGTAGTATCCTTTGTTGTAGTGCCGACCATTGATCACATAGTCCACCGGGGAAGCATGACCCTCAACAAGTTTGGAAAAGACCGGGGAGCAGTTTAGGACGTTGATGTCATTGTTGGATCCAGACATACCAAAGAAAGAGTGCCAAATCCAGAGATCATGGGTAGCCACTACTTCAAGTATCACAGTGCAGCCTTTTTTGTGACCCTTGTACATTCCCTGCCACGCAAACAGACAGTTCTTCCATTGCCAATGCATGCAGTTAATGCTTCCAAGCATCCCTGGAAAACCCCTAGCTTCATTTGTTGCAAGGATCCTCCGAGTGTCTTCGACAGTGGGTGATCTCAAGTAATAGTCCCCGAACATCGCTATGACGGTCCTGCAGAACCGGTAGAAACAATCAAGGGCGGTGGACTCCGCCATCCGAAGATAGTCATCCGCAATATCACCGGGAGGTCCATACGCCGAGCATCCTCATAGCCACTCGTGCACTTCGCAGTGACGAAAATCCAACCAAACCAGTGCAATCCGCCTTGCATCCGAAGTAGCGATCAAAGTCTCGGATGGCATACACAATTTGCGAAATAGCTTTCTGCTCATCCCGAAACGACGCCGGAAAACACTCTCACCGTGCAATGGATTGTCGGCGAAGTAGTCGGCGTACAACATGCAGTAGCCCTCCATTCGCTATCTCGGCTTGCACTTCCGGCGACCCGGTGCCGACCCACCACGTCGACCAGTTGCCAGTCCGGCGTACATGCTTGCCAAGCAACCGAGGATCATCATGTGCTCGTCGTCTTGGGCGGCTGCTGCCATCTCTTCTTGCATAAGCTCGACGAACATCTGCTCCTCCTCTTCGTCCGAGTCCATGGCCGGCGAGGCAAATGGACGAACACCGACGGGCGTGGTCGAGGCAACCCGAGCCGCGAGCGACGAGGAGCAGGCCAAAGTCGGAAAACGAGGCCGGCGGAAGAGCAGCCAGATAGGCCGTCGTCCAAAGACGGCGGAATATAGGCAGGTGGGGAAGGAGGGGCGACGGAATCTGGGCAACAAGCCGGCGGGGTGGTGCCGGCGGCGAGAGAGATACGAGGGGTGGGGGAGATTTTGAGCGACGTGGCGGTGGGGTTCGTGCGTCGAGTCACCGACAGATTGGGCCCTTCCCCGCTTTTCACTCGTCCGGAGTCCCCGAGCGCGCCCCGGGGGGCCGGGGATGGCGTGGGCTCGCCGGATGGATGAAGGGCCAAATCCGGACGAAAACGAGGAACCGGGGGCGCGACTGGGCCGAATTTCGCCGTCCGGATGGGAAAAACGTCGCTCGGGGGCCTCATCGGGGGACGAGTGGAGATGCTCTTATGTCCGCACCACTCCTCTGAGAACAGCGGCCAGTCGTGAAGAAGACGCTCGTCGGAGCGTCCCACCGCTGCTGGCTTGCAGCTGCACAGTGGTCGATTGTAGCTCCGGGGGTGAGGCCATCTCCATCGGGAGACCTAAACCCATCTGAAACGTTTGTATATGTCTGGTTGGGTAAAAATAACATCCAACATGCGGACCCAAACTAAAAACGGATGGTTGCAGCGTCCGGCACGACCCAAAGCTAGCCTAAATTTGGATGGTTTTTTGGGCAAGCCGGACGAGCGCAGACGTGTTTCTACGTCTATTCCTATCCGCTTCTAGTCCATTTGGCAGTGACAGAAAATAGAACCTCCTCTGCGGAGAAGGCGCCGATGTCGCATCCTATTCCGCCGCCACCTCCCCTACGCCCACCCGATGCACACCGACGCCGCCACGACGATCCCGGCCATGAGCCCGATGACCATCCCCGCGATGTCGCCGGAGCTGAGGCCCGAGGGGGACACGTACGGCTGGCGTAGCGGAGGTCGAGCTCCGCGAGCGCGGGCGCGTTGCTGAGCTCGAGCGGGACGGCGCCGGAGAAGGAGTTGGCGGCGAGGTAGACAGACTCGAGGGCGGGAAGGCACCGAGCTCCGGCGGTCGGTGGCCAGCGAGGTCGAGCTCCACGAGCGTGTTGCCGAGCTCGAGCTCCGCGAGCGCAGGCGACCGTCGAGGTCGAGCTCCACGAGCACGAGCGCGTCCCGAGCTCCGGTGGGAGACAGCCCACGAGGTTGAGCTTCGCGAGCGCAGGGGACGGCGCCGAAGAGGGATTTGGCGGCGAGGTAGACGGACTCGAGGGTGGGGAAGGCGCCGAGCTCCGGCAGGAGACGGCTGGCAAGCGCGGCTGCGGGGAGGCGGATGGATTCGAGGAGGAGGGCCGATTTGGTTCGTGGCTGCGCGTTGGGGAATAAAAATCAAGACGGACGTCTGTGAGCGTCCGCGTGACATCCGCTTATCCGCCGGATGATCCAAACAGATAATATACACCATTCATTTAGGTCTTAGCGTTGGAGATGCTCTCAAACCTCGCAGGTTGGACAGCCAACATTTGCTGCACAAATGGCCTTGCAGCAACAAGCACTGGAGGCTGAGCGATGCTTTATGTGCGAGAGGAGATAGGGAGGAAACGTCATAACGCAAAAGGAAGGATAAGGAGGAGAACACGTTGGTGGGCCTAGGGATTAGCTGTAGTTTTCTCTTTTTTCTGCCATGGAGCGGACGCGCGAAGCCCACGTGATACGGATGACACGGGTATCTCATCCTCCCGCCGGATTGTAGTAACATTTTCATTTGTTTCTTCTTTGCCTTCTACCAAGAGTTGTTGCAATCTTATAGAGGTGTTGATGATATGTCACCTGCTACCTCCTTTAGGTTATGTTGTTGTGGTAAATTGGACTATGATACTACATTTTGGAGGCTAGTTTTTTGAACGGAGGACTACTGGTCGGTTTTGTTTTCTCCAATATTTATTTATTTTATGGCACATATGAATTATTTTCCTCTGATAAATTATAATTTTTGTATTCTACATATTGGCTCATAGGAATTATTTTCCTCTTAACGAACATTTACTGTTTTGTTTGAAGGATGCTAGTTCATTGGCACGATATTTGCCTCATGGTCTATCGAACAAAGGTTTGACAAGTATGCAATCGAACTCAAGTGAGGGGATAATTTCTAGAAAAGTTACAAGTTCATGGGGTCAACCATATGTGAGTGATGCTCCATGATTTTTATTACCTTTTGTATCTGAATTCTGAAATAGCCAACCAAAATGAAGGTGTAGTTACCAGAATCTTACTTACAATCTAGAAGAGATATCATATGATTTTTTCAGTAATGTCATGTTCTTCTGATATTATAGCGGTAATGAGTCCTTGATACTCTTATATCATAGCGACAGGTTGCCATGAGTTCTATTTGACATTTTTCAGGTTAACAGTTACGAAAGCTAGAAACTCTAGACAATAGTCAGGAAAACGGCAGTTTAGTTTGCCCATGCATGTTATCCTTATTGTCCTTATTGTATTGACTTTTTTGGGAGATAAAACTTTGATAAATATATTTTTTCAATACAACACAGTGACATGATTATGCATATAAAGGTAGATGTCTCCCCACTTTCTCTTTCCTATGCATGCGTATCTTCCCATTAAATAATCAGCCCAAAATCACTATTATTGTGCGGGTGCTTCAAGTTCTTAATAAACCTGGTAGTGCACATAATACTGATGTCCAACGACCTTGCAACTTCTGCATTTAGAATGTGAGTCTTCGACTTATATTTTGTTATTATATGACAGGAGTATTTTCGTAGGAAATATAGCAGAGCAACACATCGTACTTGTAATAACAAAACAAATACGAGAATAGGCAACATGGTTCGTTATTGACATGTTACGTAAATAAGGATTACATTTGTTACCCTAATTATGCCTATACGCATGTAATACTCTGAACACATTCTACTACCTTAGATGTGGATGTGTTTCCAATCAACTTAATATTTTTCGGGCACTTTTGTCTTCGCATATTTTTACACAAGACAAACTGATGAGCAAATTGCGAAAAGGGTTAATCAAAATTTAGTAATTGTTTCCGTTTTAAGCTTTAGTGTTGTGGTTTCATATCGTTCTCACCTCCTTCCGTGTCTAGTTGTTGTATTAATTATTTAAGTGCTACATCCGTGCAGTTTGCAGAACATCTATCACCCTTTGGAAGCAACTACTACGGATTACATGTCACCATGGATGTTTATGGACATGAACTTAAACCTGGCCAGGTTACTGCAACTATAATTTCGGTTACCCATAGTGGAGATGGTGCCAATTCAAGCTTTAATGCGGCTCAAGTTGGTTGGCATGTAAACGTTCTTTTCCTACACTTTTGTTTCAGTTCAGACAGTCGGCAACATTATTGTTGAGTTTAATGATATATTCAACAAATTGCCTGTTACTCCAAAAGGAAAGTGACTTGATTGTTTTAGCAAACATTTATGCTTAAGGGAATGTAGTATGTAATTACAATCCAGCATTATGTGTTCTCCATTGGAAGTACTACTAACTTTTATTTTATTTTGTATGATTGTGCCACTTGCTCTGCAGATTTATCCAGAATACTATGGCAACTCTCTTCCTCACTTCTATACCTACTGGACGGTAATGGGACAAATCAGTTCTGAATAGTTTGCTGTCAGGTGATCTTACTTTTACCAAAAACATAGCGGTAAGGTTTTAATTAACCCAAACATGATCGTACATGCTACAGAGAGATGGATATAATGAAACCGGTTGTATGAACACGGAGTGCTCTGGTTTCATACGGGCAGATGGCGCTGTGATAGCTCCTGGTGATGTTATAAAACTAGTTCCTGGTGTCCCCAATAAGCCCGTACAAAACATAACTATCAGAGTGCTTAAGGTAATATTGTCATTTTTCTTTTTATTCATTTCACCATCATGTTATTTTCATGAAAAAGAAACCCATCAACTCTGACCAAGGTTGATGATAGTGTGTTTTTTACAATCGTGCTAAAATAACTACTGTAGCCCTCACATATTCATAGGTACTAATTTTTTTTGGACAGCCCTTGTTATTCCTTAACAAGATATTTTGAAGTGTTCAGTTGACATGAATCGAAACCAATGGCAGGACAAAACAAGTGGAGACTGGTGGGTGTACTATGGGTTCAACAGCGAACCCGTAGGGGTGGGATACTTCCCACGGTCGTTGTTCACCTATTTGACTGAAAAGGCAACCGGATTGTATTTTGGTGCTTCTGTGATTGCTAAAATGACACTGCCAACTCCTCCGATGGGAAGTGGTGCCCTCCCAAATGTTGGTCAGGGTCGCGCAGCATCTTTCACCAACCTTAAAATCATTGATCGGGATGGTAGGAGCAGTCCTATCACAGCTGATTGGTCTAGGTTTGTTACGGATGATAAATGTCACTCTATTACTCCTATTAATCACGCTGAATGCTTATATGGTGGGCCTGGAGGTTGCGTGAGCTAAGATGTCGTGTACTTGCCAAATAAAAAAGTGAGAAACGCTTCTATGCTTTCTGGAATTATATATATTTTGCAATAATTTAAGGCAAACCTATGGTTGTGATTTGAAGAATTTTGATGTCTCTATGCTTTCTAGAGCTTTTCTTTTTAGTAAATGATTCAACTTTAAGAACAAAACGAAGATACGTTGATGGAATTAATCCAACATGAGATTTTTAGAGCTCCTTGAGCTCGATCAGGTGAAACCTCATTACAATAAGTAAAAATTCGTCACCTCTTTTATGTAGCGGTAACAACAACCTGTCCAAGCTTGGAATTTTGAGGAGTCTAAAGGTTGAAATATAATTGTGTGGCGGCCGATAATACCAGGGAGTCTATAGATGACTAAAAGTGAGCTAGGATCCACATCTGTCTAATAGATCCATGCGTCGCAATTTCCTTGGGAGGCTCTGGTGGTTCTCCCCCAGTGTCGGTGTCCATCCTCCTTACACACCCATCCCCCCTTCTGTCATCAACGCCCTTTACCAAGCAAAGCCTAGGCAGATCTAGTTGTGGCAGGGCTACAACTCCGGAGGGTCCTCTCAGGAGTTAGGAAAGCTCCTTGGGGCCGATGACAGTCCAAGCTCCTCATTCCCATCATGGTCGGTGTGGCTTTAGGCAGTGGTACTGGATGGTAGCGGAGATGACGGCGAGCCTGTTCTGGGCCAAGCGGGTCGCGTCTATGGTAGGTTTGGTTGTGTGCACCTCCATGATGCAACTTTGCATGTATCGAGACACTTGTGGGTTCAGGGAGGAGCGACTACCGGTGAAAATCAAGATGATTAGAGCAAGTACAATAAGTTCTAATCGGCTATCTATAAGAATTAAAATAATATATTGTTGCCTAGTTGGAGAAAAGAGAGGAGGAGAGAGAAGAGGAGTGAACTCTTATGCAAGAGTCAGCTATAGCACATGCTCCTAGGCACTATGTGAGAGTGTGATAGAAAATACAGTGATAAAGTAGTACAATTTTATTGCTTACTATTGTACATTTTAGCTTTAGAATGACTTTAGATGACATGACACTTAGTTTATAGCCAACGGTACGTTCGCCCTACTATTGAACTTGCTCTTACAGTAATGGCGGGCGATGACGCAATCGTATGTATCGTGATCTGTGCCAAAAAGGGGAATGGACTGGGGTAGGGGACACATGCACGTTGCCACCGGAGATAAATCAACAGCGCCACAGAGAAATCAACAGCGCCACGCGGTCGATCACTAGCAAGGGAACTCGTTTCGAAGAATATACAAAGCCATAACTGGGTGACTTAGGTTGTTGACACACGCCATGTCCTTGTTCAGGCCGGGCAAGATCCATTGACAGGGCCTCATCACCATGAGGAGCTAGGAAGGTATAGTGGGGAAAATATATAGAGGTTGATGTTTTTTGCGAAACACAGTGAATAGAGATCGGATGTTGCAGGCAGAATCATCGCAGGATGCGGAAGTTGTGTGGGAATTGGCAGTGCTACCTTCTAGCAAAAAAAAAATGCAAGCTCAAGGGCCTGTGTTGATGGGGATTGTGTTGTTGTTGCTATGCCATTTTAGTCTTGTTTGTCAAGATGGATCTGCTTATGCTCACCTGCCAAACCTTACTACAGACAAGAATTTAATATTTATAATGTAAAATGTTTTTTTATACAATTCACATAAGCTTCACAGACATGTCTTGTGTTACCTTGTGCGACCAGGAGCTCTTAGATGATCAATATTGGAGCCGATTGTGTTAACAAGGTTAACTAGTGTTGTGGGTATACTTTATGGGTATATCAACGGCATGGCCTAGATCCGGCAAGCCCGGGTGGCCCATAGTTGGTGGTGAGGCATGCGGCCCATCGGGCGGCCCAGTTGCTGTAGATCCAGAAGGATGAAGTCCAGCCCAGGAACTAGAAGCCGGATCTCAACCGACCTACGAAGGAGGCCGGATCCGTGACAGCCCATGAAGTATCCGGATCCAGCACGTACCTGGAGGAAGGCGGATCCTTGACGTACACGGCAAGACATTGTACCGTAGTTAGGCAACTTGTATTCCGGCTAGGACTCTCCATGTAAACCCTAGATCCGTGCGCCTTTATAAGCCGGATCCCGGGAGCCCTAGAGGCACAACCACAACTCATTGTAACAACGCGAAAGCGCCCAGATAATTCCAGACAAGCAGCAGTAGGCCCCGCCATCGTGCGGGTGTTCCGAAGCTGGGTAACTCGCGTACCACCATCCCGTGTGCACTCCGCCCTATGGCCCCTACTTCTTCTCCCCTCGTGAGGATGGACTCTCCATATAAACCCTAGATCCGTGCGCCTTTATAGCGGATCCGGGAGCCCTAGAGGCACAGCCACAACTCATTGTAACAACGCGAAAGCGCGGATAATTCCGGACAAGCGGCGGTAGGCCCTGTCATCGTGCGGGTGTTCCGAAGCTGGGTGGCTTCCGCGTACCACCGTCCGATGTGCACTCCGCCCTGTGGCCCCTACTTCTTCTCCCCTCGTGAGGATCCACTCCTCCGGGGTACGGTCGGAATGAGCCGCGCGGGGTTTCGGCCGCCGTGGGGCTGCGGCGTCTGGGCGGGAACCGGGAGGGTT
>NC_061510.1:29149062-29197679 GCF_022539505.1 Lolium rigidum | reverse complement strand
CAAAGCCTCTTATGCGATACAAGTTGCATGTCGAACGAGGAACAAGTCTCATGAACGCGGTCATGTAAAGTTAGTCCGAGCCGCTTCATCCCACTATGCCATAAAGATGCAAAGTACTCAACTAAAGATAACAAGAGCATCAACGCCCACAAACCATTGTGTTCTACTCGTACAACCATCTATGCATAGACACGGCTCTGATACCACTGTAGGATAACGTTGCATAGAAAACAAAAATTTTCCTACCGCGAACACGCAATCCAAGCCAAGATGCAATCTAGAAGATGGTAGTAACGAGGGGTATCGAGTCTCACCCTTGAAGAGATTCCAAAGCCTACAAGATGAGGCTCTTGTTGCTGCGGTAGACGTTCACTTGCCGCTTGCAAAAGCGTGTAGAAGATCTTGATCACGATCGGTTCCGGCGCCACGAACGGGCAGCACCTCTCGTACTCGGTCACACGTTCGGTTGTTGATGAAGACGACGTCCACCTCCCCGTTCCAGGCGGGCAGCGGAAGTAGTAGCTCCTCTTGAATCCGACAGCACGACGGCGTGGTGTCGGTGGTGGTGGAGAAGTCCGGCGGAGCTTCGCTAAGCGTGCGGGAAGTGGAGGAGCGGGGCGGCTAGGGTTTGGGAGAGGGGGCGCCGGCCACTATGGGGTGCGGCCACCTTGGTGGTGTTTGAGGTGGCCGGCCCCCTCCCCTTGGCCCTCATTATATAGGTGGAACCCCAAGAGTTGGTCTCCAAGTCTTCGAATAAGACCCGAACCAAAAACCTTCCATAGGGAGGGGAAACCTAGCCAAGCTAGGACTCCCACCAAGGTGGGAGTTCCACCTCCCATATGGGGGGTGGCCGGCCCCCTAAGGGGAGTCCACTTGGGACTCCTCCCCCACTAGGGTTGGCCGGCCATGGAGGTGGAGTCCCATGTGGACTCCACCTTCCTTGGTGGTTTCTTCCGGACTTTTCTAGAACCTTCTAGAACCTTCCATAGAACCTTCCGCGACATTTTATTCACATAAAATGACATCCTATATATGAATCTTATTCTCCGGACCATTCCGAACTCCTCGTGATGTCCGGGATCACATCCGGGACTTCGAACAAATATTCCAACTCCATTCCATATTCAAGAACTACCATTTCAACATCCAACTTTAAGTGTGTCACCCTACGGTTCGTGAACTATGCGGACATGGTTGAGTACTCACTCCGACCAATAACCAATAGCGGGATCCGGAGATCCATAATGGCTCCCACATATTCAACGATGACTTTAGTGATCGAATGAACCATTCACATACGATACCAATTCCTTTTGTCACGCGATATTTTACTTGTCCGAGGTTTGATCTTCGGTATCACTCCATACCTTGTTCAACCTCGTTTTCTGACAAGTACTCTTTACTCGTACCGTGGTATGTGGTCTCTTATGAACTCATTCATATGCTTGCAAGACATTAGACGACATTCCACCGAGAGGGCCCGAGTATATCTATCCGTCATCGGGATGGACAAATCCCATCGTTGATCCATATGCCTCAACTCATACTTTCCGGATACTTAATCCCACCTTTATAACCACCCATTTACGCGAGTGGTGTTTGATGTAATCAAAGTACCTTTCCGGTATAAGTGATTTACATGATCTCATGGTCATAAGGACTAGGTAACTATGTATTGAAAGCTTATAGCAAATAACTTAATGACGTGATCTTATGCTACGCTTAATTGGGTGTGTCCATTACATTATTCATATAATGACATAACCTTGTTATTAATAACATCCAATGTTCATGATCACGAAACCATGATCATCTATTAATCAACAAGCTAGTTAAGAGGCATACTAGGGACTCCTTGTTGTTCACATAACACACATGTATCAATGTTTCGGTTAATACAATTATAGCATGGTATGTAAACATTATCATAAACACAAAGATATATAATAATAACCATTTTATTATTGCCTCTTGGGCATATCTCCAACAATTTTATCGAGTCAAATATGACTTATATTAATCTCCCGATGGGAGTATATGTAGAGTTAATTATAACTCGAAATATACTCTCTTGCTTTTCTATCTTTCTTTCTTCTTCCTTTTTAAATTTCATCGGGCACGCGAACAGCGTTCCCGATGGGAGTAGCCCCCGAGGCTACAGCCAAGAACTTGTGCTTGGTTGTAGGCTCAACATTTTAGTCCATCTTGTCTCTATATTGCCATTATTTCCGATATTCTCTCTTTTCTTTCTTCTTCTTTCTTTTTTTTTATCTCTCGGGTGCGCGAACAGCGCTCCCGATGGGAGTAGCCCCCGAGGCTACAGCCAAGAACTTGTGCTTGGTTGTAGGCTCCCACAATTTCTATATTTGCCATAGTCGAAATTTTACTTTTATCGAAGTAGCCCCCGAGCATTTGGGCAAAAACTTGTTTCTGACCAAAGGCTCCCGAAGTATTCAAATAACTTCTCCTGTCGCCATTCTCCTTTTATTTTCCTTGTCGACATATTTTCCTTTGTCAAATTCTCTTCATCTCCATGAATAGTCGAGGTTTCTCTGCCTTGTGGGTCCATTATTCCCACCACGTTGACACGTCGTGCAAGTGGGGGACACACGTCCTCCGCTTTTCCTGGCGCACGTACAGTAACGCCTGTTCCATTCCATCCCAGTAAAAATACCTTTTTACCCTTGTATCTACAAGATCCTTTTTTCACCATACGATTTCTTCATCCAACGGTGCACTGTTTCGTCCGAACCCTATATAAACCTTTCTTCAACCTCGGTCCAGTCCTTCGCTTGCGCCGCACATCTGTTCCCCTCTGCAAAAATTTCCCTTGCGCCCAACTCTGTTTGATCTTCCGCACGCACAAGCTCTGCTTTTCCCAGTGCCGTTGATGCCACCGCGCACGCGACTCACTCGCCACAGCACTCCAGAATCGACGATGGCTGCTTCTGACCTTGAGTGGGAGAGATCTAAAATCTCCAACCAGGATGTTAACTTGCTGAAGAGGCTTGGCTTGATGAAGAAAGAAGACGCCATCCGCTTCCCCAGCGAAGAAAGCTACCCCAACCCTCCAATGGAGTACCGGGTTAGTTTTGTTGATCATCTCATCCGCGGCCTTTCTACCCCAATTCATGATTTCCTCCGCGGCCTTCTCTTTGTTTATGGGATTCAGCTACACCAGCTGACCCCCAATTCCATCCTTCATATTTCTATTTTCATCACATTGTGCGAATGCTTCCTTGGAATCACTCCAAATTGGGTTCTTTGGAAACGCATTTTCTGCCTCCGCCGCAATGGCTCCCACAACGCCACTTATAACATAGGTGGAGTTGTTATCTGTGTCCGAACTGATGTCGATTACTTCGACGTCAAATTTCCTGATTCTGTTCAAGGATGGCGCAAAAGGTGGCTCTACATACACGAAGAAAGTGCCAACTCTGTTGAGCACAACATACCCCCTTTTGACGGAAGTGTCAAAATTCAACGCCGCCGTTCCTGGGATGCTGAAGCTTCCGAAGAAGAGAAAAAGGCGACAGAAGCGCTTATGACTCGTATTCATGAGCTTCAAAACACTCGAGGCAAAGAACTTTCTGGTGTTCAAATCACTGCCTACTTTCTTCGGATTCGAGTGCAGCCTCTTCAGGCTCGCAAAAATCCCCTTTGGACGTATGCTGGTGAAAATGACGCCAATAGGTTGTCGAAAGATCTTGCTGTGAAGGACTTAGAAAAGCTTATTCGAAGAATTTCCTCGCTGAACAAGAGGGATCCTATTCCTTCCTCTTGCCGCGTGGAACCATACAGCTCCACCAATCCTCTCCCCAAGGTATTTTGCCTTCTCGAATTTCTATCTTGTTCCGAGCTTTTCCTGTATCTTATTGTTTTGATATCTCTCTAATATTTCTTTTGTCGTTATATTTCTACAGAACCATCCTACTATGGATTCTCTTCCTCCTCTTCCTGAAGGTGGAGAAGTCGAAGAAAGGGTCGTTGTCGCCGATGACAACCAAGAGGCCCCCTCTTTTGTGAATGAACCCGCAGATTCTCGAAAATCTGCGGGATCTATTGAAAAGGACGCTGCTTCTGAAGGTACTACCTCAGCACAATCTCCTCCTCCTGCTGTTTCTCCAAAGAACAAAAGGAAAAGGAGTAATGTCGAAGATTCCGGGACCTCCCAACCCGAAGAAGTTGCTCCTTCACCGCGAAAAGCAGCATATGACCCATATCTCGCGAGTCTCATCAGTTCGTGAGTTCTTTGTCTTTTTTCCCCTTTTTTTTTATTCGAAGAGTTTTCCCTGACTCAGCTTTTTATGCTGCCACCTTTTGTTTTCTATAGTGATGATGACGAAGAGACACCAACTTTGGATGTGGCTGCTCGAACGAGTACGTCACGTACCCTAGTTATTTCAGAGCCACGAGAGGAATCCTCGCCTCCTCAACAAAACGTCGGCGTGTCTACTCCTCCTTCGAGCCCCCGAGCCCCTTCACCAAAAAGGGCAAGGGCGGAGATCATCCCGGAGCCTACCCTCCAATCGAGTAGCTCTTCTAACCCTCTTTTGGAGGATGTAAGTTCTTCACTTCCTTGTCGTTGTCTATATTTTCTTTGCTTATTTCTATGTACCATCGTATTTTTCTCATACCGCCATTTTCTCCTTGTCATTTTTTTTTGACAGCCTATGATCAAGGATCTTCTTCGCATCGGTGCCCAATTTGTTGGGTACCGTGAATATGCTAATAAAACTGAAGGTAATATCTTGCTTCTTCTTTTTCCCTTTGCTCTTTTGCTCCTTTGTTGTCGAGATTTTTAACTATATTTAACTTCCTTGGTAGAAAAACTGGCGGAGGTCAATGAGCGTGCCAACACACTTGCTCAACAGTTAGAGCAAAGTGAAAAGGCTCGCAAAAAGGCTGAGTCAGATGCTATTAATGCTCGAGCAGAAGCTGATAAGGCCAAGGCTGATGCTGCTGGTGTCGAAGACCTTAGAAAGAGACTTCACGCTGCCGAGAATTCGCTGAGCGAGCACATAACTGCACAAGCTGCTCGCGAGGAAACGATCCTTAAGCGTATAAGGACGCAAAGTCGCCGCTTCCTCAGTAAGTATCGGAACCACTTCACATCCTTTGTATTTTCTTCTCTGCATTCATTTGTTGCTTAATAAGTTTCTTTCTTGACAGATAGAACAGCTCAAGAGTTTGAACTTGAAGAACCCGAAGACGATGCTCTTCTTGACGCCCTTTCATTCCTCGAGTTTCATGGGTCTGAGGCACGCGAAGGCATTGATCATGCCAAAGCAGGGCTGTCGCGGCTCTTTCCCTATTTCTTCCCAAAGAAAGAGGAACCCGCGACTTTCCTTAAATTGGCCGAGTGCTTTGATCCATCCGAAGATCTTGGGCTGAAGGTGCGTCATGAGAATATGAAGGTCGCCGTTGAAAACACTGTTGCCTTGGTTGCCGATAGTCAGCAAACTATCGACTGGGCGAAAGTTGGCGACACTGAGCAGATAGAACAATCGAGGTGGAAGTCATTGATGAAGGCAGCTAAGCCCAACACGAAGAAAATCCTGGCCTATCTCGGGATCAAGCCAGCTTCGACTCCTAGCTCCTCGAGGCCGGAGGTCTAGTTGCATGCCTCCTTGTTTTTGCTTTCTCTGTTTCTTTTGCTCTTGTCGCCATTTTAGCCTTGGCGACAATTACTCTGTTAGTCCCTCTGGAGAACTTTCTTTTGTAATGTCCGTGTAAATTTTCTAGAAAGTAATGAAATTCCTCTTCGTGCTTATCATTGATCCTGGGCCTTTCTTTTCCAGTTAATATTTGATAATTACTCGACCACTCCTTGCTCTGCCGTTGCTTCACCTGCATCTTCCTTCTCGAAGAAAGTACTAGTCGACCATAATCCCCTCGAAAGTTCGTCAAGCAGACATTTGTCGGAAGATTTGCAAGAACTTCGACAACAACTTCAATCTATGAAGAAACAAACTTTGGCCATGATGGAACAATCTCGGAAAGCATCTGAACGAGAAAAACTTGCTCTTCATCAAGCCAAAGAAGCTATGGCTGCTAAGGATGCTGCTGTATTAGAAGCAAAGGGAGCCATGACCCGAGAAAATAGTATGCTCGAGTTGATGCTGGAAGCTAGCGCAGATATGTTGGGTACGTTTTTGCGATCTCATGATGCCTTCTCTTTATTTTGCTGTGCCGTTCTTCAAATTTTTTGCCTTGGTGCTTAATAGGCTCGGTTCTTGATGCTGCTGCCGAAGATCAAAGAGTAAACGAGAGAACAAATCTTCTTGTCAATCTCTCCCTTAACCATGGCTGTTTGTTCTGGGCCACTCCTGAACGAACCCAACAAATTGTTAGGTTCCAAGACCGTGCTTGCCAAGTGCGCGAATTTCTCAGTTTTTGCACGACGACGTTAACCCTTGTCTATAGGAATTTATTTCCTCGAAATGAGGTTCCCAAAACTCTTCCTGAATTATTAGAGGTATTCAGGGATGCTCCCCGCATTCATAACTTTGTGCGTGCTCAACTCTCTGCTGGAGCGAGATTCGCCATGATTATGATAAACATCTGTTATCCGAAGTTAGACCTGACGAAGATTGTTGCTAATTGTCTGGCCAAGAAAACGCGGCGGAAGAATGATATTGACTCAATCGATGATATGGTAGCTCCCGTGGCCGAATCAATGATAGATGAGCTTCTTCGGATGGACTCGGAGTTCTTTATCAAGGGTTCTTATGCTGAACATAAAACAACCAGAGGCTTGTCCGTAGATAGTATCTTGGGATTTAACTGATTTGTACTATATTGAAAACCTTATATCTCACTCTTTTTTTGATTTTTTGTATGTCCGAAGAAATTTATTGTATGTTGCCGAAATCCTCTATATTGTTGAAGCCCCCGAGCCTAATTTGGCAGAGGTTATACTATTTTTTCCACCTTGAAGGTTTATCTTTCTGTCGTAATAAGACATCTTTGTTCTTTCCTTGAAGGATTGCCAATCTTCGAGTACTTTTGATGTCGATGTTCTATATTTTTATTGTGAGGTTCTTAGACCAAAGCGCTTAAGATTTTGACGAGGACGCTATATTTATGATTGATGTCTTCCGATTTTTATATTTGGCGAGGTATTAATGTACCAAGGCGAAATATTTCAGTGAATCTATATTGTATGTATTTTGAGACTTAGGCGTTGAGCCCCCGAGCGTGTCGAAAAATAAGAAGTATATCTCCACTATCTTTATTATATTGCAGCACCACGAGCCCGCCTCATTAAAAACCTTTCCCGGCCCCACTCGGTGCCCCGAAAAAGGAAAAGAGTGCGTCCGAAAACTCGTGGGCGTTTCGGTACATTGAAGTTTTACAAGGACTATATTTTAGCTCTAGGCGTAGAACCGCCTGAGTTGCGCCACGTTCCGGGGTTTTGCTCCTCCACCCCTGTCTTCTTGTCCTTTATCCTGTATGCTCCTCCTCCGATTACTTCCGTGACGATATAGGGACCAAGCCATGGTGACTCGAGTTTTTCATGACTTTTTTGCGTGAGCCGAAGAACTAAGTCTCCCACTTGAAAGGATCTTGGTCGCAAACGTCGGCTGTGGTAATTCTTCAAGTCCTGTTGATATTTGGTGACCCTCGATAATACTTCGTCTCGAGCTTCGTCGAGTGCGTCTACGTCGTCTTCCAATGCTGTCCTTGAAGCTTCTTCATTATATGCTGTGACTCTCGGGGAGTCGTGCTCTATTTCTATTGGTAGTACTGCCTCCGCGCCATGGACCAGAAAAAACGGAGTTTCTTGTGTCGTTGTATTTGGTGTTGTTCGGATGCTCCACAACACACTTGGTAGTTCTTCAGGCCAGGTATGCCGAGCTTTTTCCAGTGGTCCCAACAGGCGTTTCTTGATGCCATTGCAGATGATGCCATTGGCTTTCTCGACTTGCCCATTGGTTTGAGGATGTGCAACTGACGCAAAGTGCAACTTGATACCCACTTCCTTGCAATAATCTTTGAATTCATTGGATGTGAAGTTACTGCCATTGTCTGTAACGATGCTGTGGGGCACTCCAAATCTGAAGACGAGGCCTTTTATGAATTTTACTGCGGATGCTCCATCTGGCGAATTTATCGGCTTCGCTTCTATCCACTTTGTAAATTTGTCGACAGCTACTAGCATGTATTCCTTTCCTCCTGGCCATGATTTGTGTAACTTGCCCACCATATCGAGTCCCCATTGTGCAAAGGGCCACGACAATGGTATTGGTGCTAGTTCTGCTGCTGGAGAGTGAGGTTTTGCGGCGAACCTTTGACACGCATCGCAAGTCCTTACTATTTCTTTGGCGTCCTCGATTGCTTTCAACCAGTAGAATCCTGCCCGAAAAACCTTGGCTGCGATGGCTCGACTACTCGCGTGGTGGCCGCATATTCCTTCGTGTACATCCTTAGAATTACTCTTCCTTCTTCGGGTGTTACACACCTTTGCAGAACACCTGAAATACTTCGCTTGTACAGTTCTCCTTTGATCACCGTGAAAGCTTTAGACCGTCGAATTACTCGCCTTGCTTCAACTGGATCGTCGGGTATTTCTTTCCTGAGGATGTATGATACATATGCTTGCATCCAAGGAACCTGTACCATCATCACCAGCTCTTGTTCCTCTTCCTCCTCCGTGGTTTCTGTGAGGGATGTCGAAGTTTTCTCTTTTGCTTTTTTCTGCCCCTGTTTTGGCTTCGTAGATCTTTCCGCTATTTCTTCCCAAAATACTCCTGGTGGGATTGGGAGGCACTGCGACCCGATATTTGCAAGGACGTCGGCTTCATCGTTGCTTAACCTACTGATGTGATTTACCTCGCATCCATCAAATAGCTTCTCGAGTTCGTTGTACACCTCCTTGTATGCTACCATGCTATCATTGATTGCATCACATTGGTTCATAACTTGCTGAGCTACCAATTGTGAGTCGCCAAAGATTTTTAATCGAGTTGCACCGCAAGCTTTCGCCATCTTCATCCCGTGTATGAGGGCTTCGTATTCTGCTTCGTTGTTAGATGCGTTAGGGAACGTCATCCGAAGGATATACTTCAATTTGTCGCCTTCAGGTGATATGAGTACTACTCCTGCGCCAGCTCCTTCTACTCTCTTGGACCCGTCAAAATTCATGGTCCAGGTTCTCGATAAATCTGGGGGTCCCGTGTTTTGCAGCTCCATCCACTCTGCGATGAAGTCCGGCAGAACTTGCGACTTGATTGCTTTTCTTTTTTCATACGTGATGTCCCAAGGGGAAAGTTCTATTCCCCAAAGGGAGACACGACCCGTAGCTTCTGGATTGTTCAGTATGTTTGACAGAGGAGCCTCATTGACCACTATGATCGGGTGTGCCGAAAAATAGTGGCGCAATTTTCGTGCTGTTGTGAATACTCCATATGCTAGCTTTTGGTACTGAGGGTACCTTTGTTTTGATGGTGATAAAACTTCGCTGACGAAGTATACTGGCCTCTGTACTCCGTGGAGTTTTCCTTCTTCTTCTCTTTCGACAACTAGCACCGTGCTCACCACTTGGGGCGTGGCTGCGATATATAGCAGGAGAGGTTCCTTGTCCCTCGGCGCCACCAAAATTGGTGGTGTCGAGATTTTGCGCTTCAAATCCTCGAAGGCTTTGTCAGCCTCCTCGTTCCACTGGAATTTGTCTCCTTGCTTTATCAGAGCGTAAAATGGTAACGCTTTTTCTCCCAGCCTGGCGACGAATCTGCTCAAAGCTGCGACTCGCCCAGTTAGCTGTTGTATCTCTTTCAACTTTGTTGGCTTTCTCATTGTTACGATAGCTTGTATTTTATCGGGATTTGCTTCAATCCCTCTCGCTGAGACTAGAAATCCCAGGAGTTCTCCTGCTGGGACGCCAAAGGAACACTTCGTTGGGTTCAACTTCAGACAAAATTTGTTGAGGTTGTCGAAAGTTTCCTTGAGATCCTCGATCAATGTTGTCCCCTTTTTTGATGTTATGACGACATCGTCGATATATACTTGCACATTTTTTCCAATCTGTGTCGCCAAACACTTCTGCATCATCCTCTGGTATGTTGCTCCCGCATTTTTCAGACCAAAGGGCATTGTTCTGTAGCAAAACACGCCGTAAGGTGTGATAAACGCGGTCTTTACTTCATCTTCTTCTTTCAGTCTGATCTGGTTATAACCAGAATACGCGTCCAGGAAGGAAAGACGTTCGCATCCAGCCGTGGAGTCGATAATTTGATCGATCCTTGGGAGGGGAAAGTGATCCTTTGGACAATGTTTGTTGAGACACGTAAAGTCGACGCACATGCGAAGGACCTTAGTGTTTTTCTTTGGCACCATCACGGGATTTGCTACCCATGTGGCTTCTGTGAATATCTCTTTGATAAAACCAGCTTCTTGTAGTCGATTGATTTCTGACAGCATAGCTTTGCGGTTTGGTTCCGAAAAACGCCGCAAAGGTTGTTTGATTGGTCTCGCTGATGGATCCAAATTTAGGTGGTGCTCGGCAAGTTCCCTGGGTACTCCTGGCATGTCAGCTGGACACCATGCGAAGATTTTCCAGTTCTCACGGAGGAACTCGACGAGCGCGCTTTCCTATGCGATATCCATGTTGGTTGCGATGGATGTCGTCTTTTTTGGGTCTGTCGGGTGAATCTGCACCTCCTTAGAATTTTTCTCTGTATTGAAAGTTGATTCTTTATTTGGCCTTCCAACGTCTGGCAGTACGTCGTAATCAGTCATGCTTTTCGACGCCAAATACTCAGCTTGCATCCCGAAAGTTTCTGATAGCCGATGGAAATCCTTGTCGCACTTATCAGCTAAGGCGAAGCTCCCTTTGACTGTGATTGGTCCCTTGGGTCCGGGCAATCTCCACAACAGGTATGTATAGTGTGGTACTGCCATAAATCTAGCATATGCTGGTCGTCCCAACAAAGCGTGGTACTTGCGATGTAAAATCCACGACTTCAAACTCCGGTTTCTCGATTCTATAATTTTCTCGGGTTCCAAACTGAACGTCGAGGTTGATCTTCCCCAATGGGTAACTTGGTTTCTCCGGTGTGATGCCGTGGAACCTTGTGTCTGTTGGCTTCAAGTTTGCTAAGGATATGTTCATCTTCCTTAATGTATCTGCATACATAAGGTTTAAGCTGCTGCCACCATCTATGAATACTCGAGAAACATCAAATCCCGCAATAACTGCTGGCAGAATAAGTGTTGACTGCCCTGGTCGAGGAACTTGTCTGCGGATGATCCGCTATGGTGAAGCCGATGTCTTGCCCCGACCAATTGAGGTACTCAACTTGTTGGTGGAGGCATTTTCTCCGCCATGAACACCTGTCTCGAGATTACTTTTTGAGTTCGTTGGACGGCCTTCCCTTCGAATCATCGACACCGCTCCGTTTGAGTTAGGATCGACATAAGGTGGTGGTGGAGGTGCTGCCGCTATTCCGAGCTGATGCCGATTGTCGTCCGTAATCGCGGGAGGTGGCGGTAGGTGAACTTCGCTCCCGGGCTCCCGAGGATTTCTCTGTGCTGCTCGAGCGTGAGCGTTTTCGCACATCCGAACATTGCTTGAAAATTTCGACGGTCTTTCCGCAGGTGCCCTGACTTGTCTTTTCCCGTTCTTTGTCGAGGAAAAAGTGCATCCGGCACGGTCCGTTCAGCATTTCTTCGGGGGACACGAAAGGTCTTGGAAACCTTGGCCCACTATTTTGTACTGTTGCGGGAGTCGTCCCTATTATCGCTTCGCTGCTCATTGCTTCTCTGATAATCATCTCTGTTGTTTCCTCCTGTGTTTGCCCGAAATCCTGCCGAAATTTGCCCTGGGGCGTCATAGTTCGGATACTGCCGAGGAAATCGTCGCCTTGATTGATAATTTCGACCACGGTCCTCCTCTGGCGACCTGTGTCGTTTATTGTGGACAGCGTCTTCTCCATCTGCCCATCTATTTGCTATCTCCATTAACGCGGATACTGTCTTTGGATTGGTCCTTCCCAAGTCCTCGACAAAATCTCCACGCCTAATTCCTGCGACAAACGCATCTATTGCTCTCTCGTCAGATATATTTTCTGCCGAGTTTTTTATGATGTTCCACCTTTGGATGTATTTTCTCATTGACTCATCTGGCTTTTGTCGACACGCTCTCAGCTCTTCTAACGACGCAGGTTTTTTGCACGTGGACCTGAAGTTTTTGACGAATACGTCCTCGAAACTTTCCCAGCTGTCGATAGATCCTGGCGGAAGTTTTTTGATCCAAGATCGTGCGGCTCCACTTAAGTGCACCTGAATACTTTGCATGGCTGTTGCTCTAGTTCCTCCAGTTAACTTCACCGTCTCGAGGTAGTCAATTAGCCAATCCTCTGGATCTTGCAGGCCGTCGAATTTTTTGAAGTGATCAGGCAACTTGAATCCCGAAGGGACTCGAGTTTTTCGTACTCTCCTTGTGAAGCACGGCAGGCCGCACATATCCTCGTCGTTAAGCTCCGGGGATTGCCGATGATCCCTTCTGCTTTGCCTCGCTCTGTCGACCCTTGCTTGTGCTCCTGTGTCTCTTGCTCCGCTTGGTCCTTCAGGAACTGCCGCCGTTGCTGCCGCAGGTCGTGGACTATTTTGCCTTGCCGCTCCTTCGGGAGGCGTTGATACAAACGCTGTCCCCATAGCTCCAACCCTCGCTAACGCCATATTGTATAATGTTTCCCTTGGATCTCCTGGGGGTGGCCTAGATGCGAGGATGTAAGCTTGTGTCGCCATATACCCAGCTTCTGGTGTCTTAGGGATAATGTTTCCTCTTGTATCTATCGACATAAAGGACATGTCGAGGTTTGGTGACATCATTGTTGATATTGATGAAGACCTCGCCCACTGTGATTGATTTGTCGATGAAGTCGTAACTGTCGACATCGCTTGAGCCATCGCTTATATATGAGTCCGCAGATGACTCAAACGATGTGTCGCTGAAGATCTTGGCGAGTTTCTCTCTTGCTCTGATGCTGACGTAACGTGTTGCCGAAGTTTCTTCTTCTGACTCGGTTGACGATGCATAGCTTGAAAAATCGGAATCGACCGCCGATGATCCCGACGAAACCGGAATTTCGACACGATACGATCCTTCCTTCTCGACGCGAAAGTGAAACCTTCCGAACGTCATCTCCATGGGCTCCGCCAGATACGCATATGCATCCAAACGGGAGGGTGGGTGAGGAACAAAATCAACAAGACCAACGAGCGATCTGTTTACCTCGATCCATAGTGTTGCTTCCGGTTGACGATGTCGAAGATCTTGAACGTGCCATCGAGATCAGATCCTTACGCCTCTAATTCCCACAGACGGCGCCAATTGACAAGGGATTAACTTGTCGATGCCTACGGATTATAGGCTAGGGTTTAGTTAGAAGTAGAGGGCAAGTAGATCTCGAAGGTTTCAGCCGAAAAGTACTCGACGATTATGAAAATTAGGGTTTGTGAACAATGATTCGATGATCTCCTCGTCCCTCGACTCCCCCTTTATATAAGAGGTGGAGCCGAGGGTTTCGTTTTGTACAAGTTACAGAATCCGGGACGGTTTCTAACTCATCCCGCCAGATTACAAACAACACTTCCTATTACAATTCTACTCTCCTTAATATATATCTTGGGCTCTCGAACCTTCTTATTCTTCGGGTAGTGGGCCTTCATTAAACCCCGGGTACTATCTTTGGCAAGCCCATTTGGGATGCCTATGTCAACAAGGTTTCAGTATAAGTACCCAAGATGTTCTCATTGAGCAAATCCCAGTGCTGTTCCGCGATCTCCATATACTTCCGGAGTCCATTAAGCTCTTTTTGCTGACTTTTGATGGTCTCGCTGTCAACATTTTTCTTCAATATCAGTTCGCCCTTTTCCCTGATGTACTCGGAGTTTTTCTCCGCCAGCTGCTTCTCGGCATGTTCCCTCTTTAGTTCCGCCTCCTTTAGTTTCGTTTCCAGATCTTGGTACGAGGAGCGCAGGTTCTCAAGTTCGGATGAGGCTGTAGCAAGGGAAGAGGATGCGCCTATAATAAAGTAAGTTAAAAACAAGTTCAAAGTCGGAATATGACTAATGACGAATGAGACGGAAACCAACCTTGGGCGTCCGCCAGTTGTTTCGACAGTTCCGCATTCTCATCTTTCAGAGTCCGGATATTTTCCGCCTGACTCAGAGTAACGCGGCGCTGCAGGGCAATGTTCTTGTGAAGCTCGTAATGCAGCGCCAGCTGTTCCTGTAAAACATAAACAGCGCAGGAGTAAAAATTCCGCCTGTAGCAGTGGTTTCTTTCAAAGCATCATTGCCGGAATCTTTTCCACCATAATGCTTGGGGGCTACTGGTCCAATTTAAAAACTTTCCCGGAAGTAATTTTTCTCTAAGCATCTAAGCGCTAACTATCATTTGAGTTTCCGCCTACATGCTTGGGGGCTACTGGGGAGTACCTTTTGCTTGCAGATGAGCTTGTCGAAGAACTGGCCGACATCCTTCTTAAAATCTTGGATCTCCGATGTCGCGGCATCAGGTTTCCCCGGGCGTTGTTCAGCATGGCGTTGAGCAGGTCTTGTTCAAGCTCCCATTTCTCCGCCTCAGTTAACTTGTTGAAAAACTTGGTAGCATATGCTTTGGGGGTGGAAGTGATGTCAGCCGGGTCTCCAAAGTTCTTCGGAAAAACGACCATGTCGCCAGCACCGTCACCGGCTTTCTCAGAAGAAGTGACTTCAGCCTCTCCACGGCCTTGTTCTTCTGCATCTTCTTGGGCAGGGCCCTTGGCCTTAAGAGCTTCTCCGCCCACTTTCTCACTGCTAATCGGAATTATTTCCGGTGGAGTATTCGTAGCAGGAGGGGGAGATTGATCCGCCCGAGGAGGAGACGGCTGAGTAGTAGTGTGGGAAGCACTTGGCGGGGCGGGAGTAGCAGGACCGACTGCAGGAGATTTCTTCATGTACTTAGTAATGGGCTCTTGGCTGGCGGTTCGCGTAGCGGTGGTACTCGGATTTCTGTAAACAAGTGAAAGGGGTGGAATAAGAAATAATTTCGCCAACATAAAGGTGCACCATATTCGGAAACTTACGAGGCGCCGGGGATGACGGGGCGCGTGCGTTTGCCAGCTGTTTGGAGCATTTTCAGGCGTGCACGTTCCGCTTTCCTCGAGTCTAGCGGAGGTGGCTTTACGGTTTTTGACTTCTTGACGGAGGCCTCGCCGCTAGCTCCGGCTTCTGAGCCGGAAGCGTTGGCGCGGGGACGCTTCATAGGTCGAGGGGCCGCCTTGCGGGGTGCCTGTTCCTCTTCCTCCTCATCGTCGTCCGGAACCTCTTCCGCCGCGTCGCCGCTGATAGGGACACGAATGATGGTGCGGAAGTTTTCCTCCACCAAAGTATTGAGCTGGAGGAACATGCATAGAAGTTAAAGTTAATATCCAAAAAACTTGTGAAGTTTGAAGCAACGAAAAGAACAGAGCTTACCGGAGGACACTGGTCGTTTGTATAAATGTCCTTGATCAGTTCCGGGACTTGTTGGCCCCTGGGAATCTTCACCAAAGTCTTGAACCTTCTCTTCAGGGAGTCGGCCGGAAGATCATGGCGGGTAACTCGGAGGAGATCGTCCGCCCCGGTATAAGTGCACATCAAGCGTGCGTTGTGGCGCAGGGGCTGGATCCTCCGAGAAAACCAGCTAAGTGTGAGCTGGGATCCGGTCAGTCCGTCGTGGACTAGCCAGAAGATTCTCCGCGCTGCCTTCTCCAGGATTGGGGTGTGGGTGAGCGAGGGAACGAAGCTCCAGCTCGCGAGTTCTTCCGGAGGCTTGTTGACAAACTGGGGGAGGCCTTCATGGACGTCCGGAACTGAAGCGTTCTTCTCATAGAACCATCCGGCGTTCCAGTACCGGACGGATTCGTGTGAGTCGTGGGGAGGATACATACGGCTAGGCCGGAGCATGAACGTCATGCTCCCGCAGTTCACCATTGCTTTGTCCTTGGTTTCTTTCTTCACCCGGAAGAAGAACTGCCATAGTTTGATATCTGGTCGGATCCCAAGGTGCCCTTCGCAGAGAGTTACGAAGTTGGACAGGAGGAGGTATGAGTTTGGGCAGATGTTGTGGGGCTGGAGCCCGTATGTGTTGAGGACGGAGAGAAAGAATTCCGAACAAGGGAGTGAAAGTCCGCGTTCCACCCAAGCCTTGGTCATAACAATTTCTCCGGCTTCAGGCTTGGGGACGTCGGAGTCACGAGTGAAGCTCCAGTGAGTGGAGATCATGCCTTCGTTCTGGAGCTCTCTAAGCTCCACATCGGTAGTTGCGCAGGGCCACCACTGACCCCGCTCTCCTTCACGGATCCGGGCCTTGGATGCCTTCTTGTTTTCCGTCTCTTGTACTTTGGCTGCCATCCTAGCTTGTCCCTCGAGTTCTTCTTGAAGCTCTTTGAGGGAGGGGATCCGGCTTGGCGCGGTGCTGGAAGATGCGGAAAATGGTTGAGCTAGCCTGATGTCGTAAACATATGGTGGTAGGAATGCTATGGGATCCGGACATATTTGTTTGGGATCCGGGCTACTCGGAGAACTACCAGTACAGTGCGATGAATCGAGTGGCATGCTTCCGGCTGCGCCCATACAAATTGTTTGAGTACCCGGATCACTTAATCTATCTTCTACACTAAGTCTATCTTCTAAAAAGCCGGCGCACTTACCGCTAATGGCGCGGTGGCTCGACGGAGCTCCGGTGAAGACGAGGTCGCCGAACTTGAAGAAAACTCCCCCGCGAAGACCACGAATCGGCGGCGGGAAGAAATTCCCGTTCAGCCGCAGGAATCTTGGCGCGAGGGGAGGCTTGGACTGGCGGCGCGCGGAGCTCACCGTGGCGAAGTTCGCCGGAGTCGAGATCCGTTGGGCGGCGCGGCGCGAGGAGGAAGACGAAGTGGTGAGGAGAGGTGAAAGAATGGAAATTTACCGGGCCACGGGGTATTTATAGGCCACGTGCGAAGATTCGGGATTCGGATCCGACGGTTGAAACGGAACGGTCGCACCGTTGGATGAATGACACGTGTTTTAGGTCAAGTGCGGTAAAACGACGTGGAGGTAACTTAACCATGCACTCCCGAAAATTCCGGCTAAAGATTTGCATCTGCGAAAATTTGGCGCGGGAAATGAGGAGGTTGTGCGCGGGTAAAGTGGAACTTCCGTTGTTAAGCATGATCTGAAGATGAAGGATTTCCGAGTGGATGAACCCGGAACCAAGTAAGAAGTTTTGAAGCTCTTCAAGATTCTCTTCGTTTCCGAGCTGAATGAGGTCGGAGGAATGATGAATCTCGGAGAACTTCGGGGGCTACTGTTGTGGGTATACTTTATGGGTATATCAACGGCATGGCCTAGATCCGGCAAGCCCGGGTGGCCCATAGTTGGTGGTGAGGCATGCGGCCCATCGGGCGGCCCGGTTGCTGTAGATCCTGAAGGATGAAGTCCAGCCCAGGAACTAGAAGCCGGATCTCAACCGACCTACGAAGGAGGCCGGATCCGTGACAGCCCATGAAGTATCCGGATCCAGCACGTACCTGGAGGAAGGCGGATCCTTGACGTACACGGCAAGACATTGTACCGTAGTTAGGCAACTTGTATTCCGGCTAGGACTCTCCATGTAAACCCTAGATCCGTGCGCCTTTATAAGCCGGATCCCGGGAGCCCTAGAGGCACAACCACAACTCATTGTAACAACGCGAAAGTGCCCAGATAATTCCAGACAAGCAGCAGTAGGCCCTGTCATCGTGCAGGTGTTCCGAAGCTGGGTAACTCGCGTACCACCGTCCCGTGTGCACTCCGCCCTATGGCCCCTACTTCTTCTCCCCCTCGTGAGGATCCCTCCTCCGGGGTACCGTCGAATAGGCAACGACAACGACAACTAGTCTTCTAACTATGACAGTGGGCATAAGCTCAAACTAACCTCCATAGCTCTTCACAACAAACAAATTTCAGCATATACGGTAAGAAATCAAGCTACATGTTCATTGCTCTGATCAGGGGCGCTTAGAAGAGACAGGTAGTTCTTCCCATCATGTAGCTCCGCCAGAGACTCGAGATGGAAATAAAAGTTCCATTGGAAGCATGGTGTCACCCACTCAATTATCTTACTTCATCAAGTCAATATGCAAGATAAAGCAACCCAAACATTTTTAGTTAGTGGGCCAAGAGAACTCACCAGCAAGCTTTGCATGACATAGATAGTCACAAAAGTTCAAACCATGTTAAATAATATCTTCATACACAATTTAGTTATTAACCTGTAGGGAGGTACAGGTATTAAGCTAGTTAGGTATAGATTTCAACAAAAATATAAGTGAGAGGATTTACATTGTTACCCAAAAATCAGGTATTAGTAACGGGTCGATCGGCAAGCTGCTGAAGCTCTCGTTTTTTTTCATTTTGATCACCCTTGAAGCGTCTAGTGAAACTCTTGTGGTATATTGGGTTTCTAGTGGCACAAAAAAGGAGTGACTATCTGGCAGTCGACTGATTTACAATTCGTTGTAAGTCAATTTTTCTTCCAATTATAAAATTACACGTGGCATCAAAGAAACATCCAAATATTCGACTGATTTTTAGTACGTCCCATGTCAAATTTTATTCCAATTATAAAATGGCATGTGGCATGATAAACACCCTGCAAAAGCATTTGATGAAATCATTAGCAACCTTATATAGGTGGGCTACTCGTAGAGTGTTCGTTACCTTTAATTAGCAATAAAGAAATAAATTTAAAATAGATGAAATCCATTATGCGAAGACTAAAATTATAGTTTTATTTGCCTAAAATTACATGTTCGGGATCATGTAAATACATTTGTAATGAACTGTAACTTGATAGGTATTGAAGGAAAATCTGGTCTACATGATTCTAGAAGTAGAATTACATTATTGTTGCCCAAAATTACATGTTCCATGTAATGTTAATACTAGGGTAATGGGCTGTATAAAATACTTTAAAAAGGAAAAATCTAATTTATATGATTTTTACAATCATACTTACAATGTTGCTTGCCAAAATTTACATGTTGCGGATCATACAAATTCTTGTTGGTTGTCCAATTTTTGAAAGATATGCAAACTGGATGGCATCAATGTGAAAACTAGCTTGCTCTCAAACAAAATGGAAAAGAAAGGAAAGGAAATATAAAATGCACATGGTACTAGCTTGTGGAAGTAGCTAACAGCAACAGCGCGACCCTCTAATCCAAAGCAGGACGTAAAGACCCTGTAATAGCAACAGCCAGAAATGGGCGAGTGGATGACAGATGAACACATCGTGTGGCCAGAAAATTTGACTGTTAGCTAATTGTAATCAGTCAAGTGATGGATAGTAAAACCGTAAAAACAACACTTCAAAGAGACAACTCCATGTGGAGCAGCCTCATAGAGAAAGCCTTCAAACTCCACGAAATCCCAATTGCGTCGCGCGGACAACTAGCAATCTAACGTCTCCACTCGACTCCTCGAGCATTGTAGGTCTCCACGCCTTTGCATCTCCCATCATGGCGCGCCCGATTGTACTGGCTCTTCTCGCCGCAGCGTTGTTGGTCGCCGGTGCCGACGCCATACGTCCTGAGCCATGGATCCAAGTCCAAGGCCAGCAGCACCCGCCGCCACCCACTCCCGCAACCGCAACCCCCCGGACGCAGAAGCACCTGCACCCCGCAGCCATCGCCGCCATCGCGACCGCATCGGCTCTGCTAGTGGCGATCCTGCTATCGGTGGGCATATTCCTTTGCTGCCGCCGGAGACTTCGTCAAGCCGTCGCCGCCGAAGGTGAGCAGCTTGCCGGCCGCTCCCAGGTGGTCGTCCACATGACGGCCACCCAGGTGCGTGCCTGATCGATCAAGGCACCTTTTCGACACCGTCATCAGCACCGGCGTACGTGCGTTCCAGCCTCCATGTGCACAGGCAACCTACGGCATAAGTTTCCCACATCTAGCTGTTCCTCTTCTTCTACCTATGGCTATATGTCAGACCTAGTAAATCGACCCCATGTGTGTATCAAATGCTTAATGCTGATGACATCTATTCATTCGGTGTGTGCATGTTGACTGTGAAATTCATTTGCTTTTCATTATGCTCGTGGAACATTCTGGAACGTGGAGATCCAGACAAATAATGATAGGATGAGCTGGTCAAACTCTGCACGCTCTGACTGCGCGTCCATGCTCAAGCTCTGCATGCTCGGTATAGGGGTCGAGACGATATTTAGGATGGCAATGCGATAGAGCAGGCATTTGTGAATCTTCAAGGTACGGATACGTTCATGTGACGCGAATATAATACTCTAATTACCTTGCAATTCCGGTCCTGTATAATTTTCTTGCATTGCATGGAAAAACATAATTATCTAGCATTACATTCCAATTCACTCTCTTCTCATGGTTTGCTAACTGCATATCAGGTGACTTTAATTTGCACCATGCCCAATGCTTTGAGAATTTGCATAATAACCAGGACTTAAATTGATCCCCACCTATGATATTTCACTTACCGTAGATTTTACGATGGCTAAAGAACAATTTTTTAAAATTCACGATCCATCAAGGTATATTTTCATTTCTCGGTCACTTCTGAAACACTTAAGACGGTGTCCTTGCTGGTTTGTTTAATTCCGCAGCATCCGGTGATTTCAGGGCTCCAACCTCAATCTGCAACTCACGAGTCACTAGGTATATATACTTTGAGAACCAATCCACAAAATCATCTAATGTATCACTCGCTACATTTTGAGACCGACATACCTTCACCAAGCTAAGGGCATCTCCAACGCGGCGACCTATCCTGCGTCTGCGCGTTCGGATAGGTTCAAACGGACAAAACCGCGGTCCAACGCGGCCACGCATTATAAATGCGGATGGCCGCGGTGTCCGGGACGACCTAAACCCAGCCCAAATCTTAGGCAGGTTTGCGTGGTTGCGGATGGCATGCGGCGTCTTCGCGTGTCCGCCTGGTTCGCGTGTTTGGCCCACCTATCGGTGCCCCAGTCCTATTAAATGTGGATTGGGGAGGGGGATTGTCCCTATCCAGTCCCCACTCTCCACTCCGGCCGCACGAGCTCAACCTTCTGCGCCCCCATGGCCCCGAAGCGAGAGTTCGAGCCGTCCGCCAACGACCACGAGGCCGGCAGCAGCCGGCGAACCACGTCGGCGGCGTTCGCCATTGGGCCGCCGGCTCCCATCCGCGACCGGATCTACGTAACCGTAGCGTGGGGCGACATGCACCTCCCACACTGCTGGCACCTGACCCCAGATCGGGTTCTGGTACCGCCGATCCCGGTCTCCAGCCACGCCCGCGTCGCGGAGATCCAGCGGGGCCGCGCGCAGCTGCCGGTGGACCTCGGGAGGACCCCGCCTACGGCGACTGGTTCGAGGTGGAGCACGATGCGCGCCGGGTCACGTGCTTCACCTCGGCGACGGTGAGGCCTCGCTCGCAGCCGTGCACGCCTGCTAGGCGGGCTGGCCGCTGCCCTGGCGGCCTCTACATCGACGAGCCCGCGGCGGCGCCAGCGCAAGCGCCACAGGCCCAGCCCCAGGAGGAGGATGACCCCGAGCTGCAGGCCGTGCTGGCGGTGTCCCGCGAGCTCAACGACCTCGAGGAGCTGGCCAAATGGCCACACCTCGCCGAGGCGTTGCGTGCCTCCGCGCTGGAGGAGATGGCCAGGAAGGCCCAGGAGGACGCCGAGGCTGAGGCGTGAACGTTCCTCGCCATGGCGCGCCGGCCGGAGGAGGCCACGCGCCAGGTCGCGCTCCGGGAGGAGGAGGAGCGCCAGGCCACGCTCCGGCACGAGGCGGAGCTGCATGCCGTTGCGGCAGAGCAGCAGCAGAAGGAGGCGGCATGGCCGGCACGCCTGCGCAGGCCAGCGAGCCCTCCGGTCCCTGGCCTGAGTCCCAGGCGCCCTCCGGCGTGTCCAGCCGGAACAGTGCGTTGCCGCCGGGGGGGCGTCCTCATCGACGGCGACGACGACGAGTACTACTGGGAGTAGGGTGGCGCACCGGCGGCCACCGCGTCCCAAACCCTGGACTACGGTTTCCTCCTTTTTATTAATTTAAAGCCCATATAGGGCTTTCTTTTGTGTAACAATTGCCTAAAATAGGGCTAAGTTTAATGAACTCTAGTTTAAATTTAATTTGTTTTTTTCCTTTTTTATATTTATTTTCTTTTTATTTTGACATCTGGGATGCGTTCGTGCATTGGGAGCAGTGCGCGGCCCAAACGGATCAATGGCAAATCCGCCTATCCGCGTGTCGCAAGGTCACCCAAATTACTCCATCTAAACTGGCCAACGCGTCCCATTTAGATCACCGCGTTGGAGATGGTGATCCCTGCTTGTCCGCATTTGTCACCATCCGCTCCAAGTACGCACCACGGTGACTCCTGACTCCATTACATAGCAAGAGCAATGCTTTCCGTGCACACATATCTCCGCTTCGAGTGCCATGTTGCAGAATTGCAGAGACACACGGAGAAGATGATCCCTCCATCTGAATCTCGCTTGATCATACCTGCTCCCGCAGTTCCTTTCTGTTCTTAAAAAATTTATGTCAACATTAAGTTTGACACAACCCGCATCAGGTCTCTCCCACATCTTCTCTGGCGCCATCTGCATTCTTGCCACCGGCCCAGGATCAACTCTCTCCGACATTGCTGGCTGCTTACCTTTCAGGATTGCTTCCGCAGTGAACTCGATCACGGATATTACTCAAGGTTTGCATGTAGCTGCACATGATCGAACGTCCTAGAGCCTTCACTAGACACAGTGGTTTCTCGTGTGTGATCTCGTTTCTGACGAACCATGTACGCCATGGAATGGAATCATGAGGAGATAGCTGCAGGTCTTCATGGGTGTCGACAAGAGGAGCACTTATATGGTTTGGTTGTCAGGTCTGTCTTGCGAGTCGTAGTGCATGCTAGTGCTGTTTATATCTCGCTACCGTTATCGCTATCTTATCGGGTTATCAGTTGGGAATCATGACACATGCTACATGCCATTATCTGTTGAGAGTATCATGGTTACTTATTAATAGTAGTTAGCGGAGGCATCGGTGGGTCAGCTGATCATTTTATGACAGCTCACTTGTGTTTCTTTAAAGCTTAGGATCCGAGTTCTTGTTATCTGTTCCGAGACTGAGCGCTCTAACCACACGTGGGTATGCCTATGGGTCTCCCCTCGACCACTGCCGGAATCTACCGCTTTGTCCAGTGGCCACAACTAGATTGTAACGTTTCCTTTTTGATGCGTGCGTGCAAGCTTGTTTTTCTTCTGTTACTTTTGGGGAAGCCTTATACCTTGTATCCCTTTGTTCTTGTACGCACGTATAGGTGGGATACGATGTTAAACGGTATCCGAAAGAGTGAGATCATTGGTCATCTTCCCAGAGTGTGCTCTGATCCAATGTGCATCTCCTAGGAACTGACTTAGCCGTAGACTCAAACAGCTAAGTCCGCTTCGGAGATACAGCCGGACTTCGATTCGGGTTCAACTGAGTTAGGTGATTTCCTAGACATTGTTGTCATGAAGGAGAGTGCGAGCCGTGATATCCACCTATCGTAACTGGGTCAAGCGGTGTGTGTGGGTACATTTGGGCAACCCCTGCAGGGTTAAATCTTATCGATAAGCCGCGTCCGCGGTTATGGACGACTTGGAGCTGTATGACTCGACCATAGACAACTTACACCTGTTGTTTCAATACTAATAACTTGCATAGTAAGATAGAACAACTTAAATAATAACTGGTTAAAACTTGTCAACCGTGTGAGTGCCTTTGTAAGTACTTCCTTGCGAGGGGGGAACACATCGGCTGTGTTATGTTTGCAGAGTATAGAACTGCTAGCTTATGCGCTCTCTCATCTTCTTTGATTAGACGACTGTTGTAGAACTGCTAGCTTATGCGCTCTCTCATCTTCTTTGATTAGACGACTGATTAGACGACTTGGCCTGGGCAGGGTCATGGACGCCATCGTTTATCTTCAGGACTCTTAGTCTAAATTTGTATCTTGTCCGTACTCGGACATATTTGATCTTCTGTATGATTTGAATCTTTGTATGTATCTATTTGTATCTTGACTCGTTGGAGTCGTTGTTGTAATATATCTGTTTCTTGTGGGCTCTATTGTAATCCTGTTGTAATGTTACCTCTCGTGATTGATTCCACCCGCATCGCGTGCATGCTTCGGCGTGTACGAGGCGTTTGGTGGTGCGTCTCCTAAAATCGATATCGTGCGGATTTTGGCGGATTCGCTGGGATACTCATGGTACCGGTTTTGGGGCGTCACAGAAGGATCCATGCTTACCTTTTTATTTTCATGTTATAAACTTGTTTAAATCATGGTCAAACCTAGGATTTGACCAAGATTCAAATGGGCAGAAAATTTAAAAAATTCAGAAAAACGAAAACCAAAGTACATAGTCTTCTATGTCATATAGTAAGCATATTCAAGTTGATAAACAAGGTTTGGACATATTCACACCATACAAATCATGTGTCTACCCCGTAACCCTAAACTTGGTCGATCTTATGAAGTCTAGCATGAAGAGAAGTCGTTTTGGGTTTCAAACATGGCAATTTCAAGAACATCCCAAAAGCTTCATTTTAGAGTGACTAAGAAGGATGCAGGCTTCCCTTTTCATTTTCATGTTTTAAACTTGTTTAAATCATGGTCAAACCTAGGATTTGACCAAGATTCAAATATATGGGCATAAAATAAAAAAACAGAAAAAACGAAAAACCAAAGCACATAGTCTTCTTATGTCATATAGTTAGCATTAAAATTGATAAACAAGGTTTAGACATATTCAAACCAGACAAATCATGTATCTACCCCCTAAACCTAAACTCGGTCTTATGAAGTCTAACATGAAGAGAAGTCGTTTTGGGTTTCAAACGTTTAAGCCAAAAGCCCCCTTTAAAATATTTCAAACTTATTCAAATTTGGTTCAAATTTGAAAGACATGCAAGTTATAACACACATAGTGCACATATTTTCACACATACCGCACTAGATGCTAACCCTATAGTTTGAGGCCATTTGGATGAGGTCGAAAAAATTCTTGGATTAGAATCGTGTTGTTCGAACCCCGTAGTTGGATTTTTTTGAACCTTGATCTGTAGTACTGGGCAAAACCCTAATTTAACCTATTTAATTATTGATTCGTGGACTTTTCTACCTTTATATTATTACTATGCAGCACATATGTGTTTACCCGTCGAGTGAAACTCGGAGGAAGAGCGATCACTCGAAATGAGAGAAGAAGGGAGAGCATTATGGTGTCTCCCCTTTTTCGGGTGATGATGTTGACTGTTGTGTAGGGTTTGTCAGTGAGCAGGAGGTGCGAGCGAGCGAGCGAGTCGAGCGAGGCCGAAATGAGAGAGATTTGTTTTTTTTTGTGAGAGGGACAACCGAAGGATCCTGAAGGACCCAGAGACTTCCAATACGCATCCTGATGCGTCTTCTCTTGACAAAGAAGATGGTTGGTAGTTTGCGTACCTATTGCACGCGACTTGTGCTCACTGAAGTGTGGGACCTCACGCGTGGAAAGCACACGTAAGTGACAGACCTGTTCGTGTAAAAACTCTGTTGATTATTATAGTGCATTACAACAAAGTTTCCTATGGATTCAATGGTAGGAAATCCAAGTTAACTCATTTACATGACATTGTTTTTTTCATGAAGCAAAGTAAACACATCTATCAATTGGTACATTTTGGAGTGACTAAGAAGGATCCAGACTTACTTATTCGTTTTCACGTGTTAAACTTGTCTAAATCTTGGTCAAACCTAGGATTTGACAAAGATTCAAATGGGCAGAAAAAATACAGAAAAATGTAAAACCAAATCACATAGTCTTCTTATGTCATATAGTAAGCATTAAAGTGGATAAACAAGGTCTAGACATATCAAACCATACAAATCATGTATCTACCCCCTAACCCCTAAACTCTTGTCTTATGAAGTCAAGCATGAAGAGAAGTGGTTTTGGGTTTCAAACATGAAAATTTTAAAAACCTCCAAAAAACTTCATTTTAGAGTGACTAAGAAGGATACATGCTTCCCATTTCATTTTCATGTTTTAAACTTGTTTAAATTATCTTGGTCAAACCTAGGATTTGACAAGATTCAAAAGGGCATCAAAATTCAAAAAACAATCAGAAAAAAGAAAAACCAAAGCAAATAGTTATCTTATGTCATATAGTAAGCATTAAAGTTGATAAACAAGGTCTAGACATATTCAAACTAGACAAATCATGTATCTATACCCCTAACCCCTAAACTCTGTCTTATGAAGTCAAGCATGTGAAGATAAGTGGTTTGGGGTTTCAAACATGGGAATTTCAAAAACCTCCCAAAAGCTTCATTTTCATGTTTTAAACTTGTTTAAATCATGGTCAAACCTAGGATTTGACCAAGATACGAATATATGGGCATAAAATTAAAAAACAAATGAAAAACCAAAGCACATAGTCTTCTTATCTCATATAGTTAGCATTAAAGTTGATAAACAAGGTTCAGACATATTCAAACCAGACAAATCATGTAGCTACCCCCTAGCCCTAAACTCGATCGATCTTATGAAGTCTAGCATGAAGAGAAGTTGTTTTGGGTTTCAAACATGAAATTTGCAAGAACATCATCCCAAAAGCTTCATTTTAGAGTGACTAAGAAAGATCCATGCTTACCTTTTCATTTTCATGTTATAAACTTGTTTAAATCATGGTCAAACCTAGGATTTGACCAAGATTCAAATTGGCAGAAAATTAAAAAAATTCAGAAAAATGAAAAACCAAAGTACATAGTCTTCTTATGTCATGTAGTAAGCATATTCAAGTTGATAAACAAGGTTTGGACATATTCAAACCATACAAATCATGTATCTATCCCGTAACTCTAAACTCGGTCGATCTTATGAAGTCTAGCATGAAGAGAAGTCGTTTTGGGTTTCAAACATAGAAATTTCAAGAACATCCCAAAAGCTTCATTTTAGAGTGAATAAGAAGGATCCATGCTTACCTTTTCATTTTCATGTTATAAACTTGTTTAAATCATGGTCAAACCTAGGATTTGACCAAGATTCAAATTGGCAGAAAATTAAAAAAATTCAGAAAAATGAAAAACCAAAGTACATAGTCTTATTATGTCATATAGTAAGCATTTTCAAGTTGATAAACAAGGTTTGGACATATTAAAACCATACAAATCATGTATCTACCCCCTAACCCTAAACTCGGTCGATCTTATGAAGTCTAGCATGAAGAGAAGTCGTTTTGGGTTTCAAACATAGAAATTTCAAGAACATCCCAAAAGCTTCATTTTAGAGTGACTAAGAAGGATCCATGCTTACCTTTTCATTTTCATGTTATAAACTTGTTTAAATCATGGTCAAACCTAGGATTTGACCAATATTCAAATTGGCAGAAAATTAAAAAAATTCAGAAAAATGAAAAACCAAAGTACATAGTCTTCTTATGTCATATAGTAAGCATATTCAAGTTGATAAACAAGGTTTGGACATATTCAAACCATACAAATCATGTATCTACCCCCTAACCCTAAACTCGGTCGATCTTATGAAGTCTAGCATGAAGAGAAGTCATTTTGTGTTTCAAACATGGAAATTTCAAGAACAACGCAAAAGCTTCATTTTAGAGTGACTAACAAGGATCCATGCTTACCTTTTCATTTCCATGTTATAAACTTGTTTAAATCATGGTCAAACCTAGGATTTGACCAAGATTCAAATGGGCTAAAAATTAAAAAATTCAGAAAAATGAAAAATCAAAATATATAGTCTTCTTATGTCATATAGTAAGCATATTCAAGTTGATAAACAAGGTTTGGACATATTGAAACCATACAAATCATGTATCTACCCCTAACCCTAAACTCGGTCGATCTTATGAAGTCTAGCATGAAGAGAAGTCGTTTTGGGTTTCAAACATGGAAATTTCAAGAACATCCCAAAAGCTTCATTTTAGAGTGACTAAGAAGGATGCAGGCTTTCCTTTTCATTTTCATGTTTTAAACTTGTTTAAATCATGGTCAAACCTAGGATTTGACCAAGTGATACGTCTCAAACGTATCTATAATTTCTTATGTTCCATGCTACTTTTATGATGATACTCACATGTTTTATACCCATTATATGTCATATTTATGCATTTTCCGGCACTAACTTATTGACGAGATGCCGAAGAGCCAGTTGCTGTTTTCTGCTTTTTTTGGTTTCAGAAATCCTACAAAGGAAATATTCTCGGAATTGGACGAAATCAACGCCCAGGGTCTTATTTTTCCACGAAGCTTCCAGAAGACCGAAAGGGAAACGAAGTGGGGCGACGAGGCGCCGCCACGCCAGGGCCGCGCGGCCAAGGGTGGGGCCGCACCGCCCTGTTGTGTGGGGCCCTCGTGTTGCCCCTAAACCTACCCTTCCGTCTACTTAAAGCCTTCGTCGCGAAACCCCCAGTACCGAGAGCCACGATACGGAAAACCTTCCAGAGACGCCGCCGCCGCCAATCCCATCTCGGGGGATTCAGGAGATCGCCTCCGGCACCCTCGCCGGAGAGGGGAATCATCTCCCGGAGGGCTCTTCATCGCCATGATCGCCTCCGGATCGATGTGTGAGTAGTTCACCCCTGGACTATGGGTCCATAGAAGTAGCTAGATGGTTGTCTTCTCCTCATTGTGCTATCATGTTAGATCTTGTGAGCTGCCTATCATGATCAAGATCATCTATTTGTAATCCTACATGTTGTGTTTGTTGGGATCCGATGAATATTGAATACTATGTCAAGTTGATTATCAATCTATCATATATGTTGTTTATGTTCTTGCATGCTCTCCGTTGCTAGTAGAGGCTCTGGCCAAGTTGATACTTGTAACTCCAAGAGGGAGTATTTATGCTCGATAGTGGGTTCATGCCTCCATTGAATCCGGGACGAGTGACAGAAAGTTCTAAGGTTGTGGATGTGCTGTTGCCACTAGGGATAAAACATCGATGCTTTGTCTAAGGATATTTGTGTTGATTACATTACGCACCATACTTAATGCAATTGTCTGTTGTTTGCAACTTAATACTACAAGGGGTTCGGATGATAACCTGAAGGTCGACTTTTTAGGCATAGATGCATGCTGGATAGCGGTCTATGTACTTTGTCGTAATGCCCTGATTAAATCTCATAGTACTCATCTTGATATATGTATGTGCATTGTTATGCCTTCTTTATTTGTCAATTGCCCAACTGTAATTTGTTCACCCAACATGCTATTTCTTATCGGAGAGACACCACTAGTGAACTGTGGACCCCGGTCCATTCTTTACATCTGAAATACAATCTATCGCAATTTTTCTTTACTTGTTCTTCGCAAACAAACATCATCTTCCACACTATACATCTAATCCTTTGTTTACAGCAAGCCGGTGAGATTGACAACCTCATCTGTTACGTTGGGGCAAAGTACTTTGATTGTGTTGTGCAGGTTCCACGTTGGCGCCGGAATCCATGGTGTTGCGCCGCACTACACTCCGCCACCAACAACCTTCACGTGTTCCTTGACTCCTACTGGTTCGATAACCTTGGTTTCTTACTGAGGGAAAACTTGCTGCTGTGCGCATCACACCTTCCTCTTGGGGTTTCCAACGGACATGTGTCTTACACGCCATCAAGCTCTTTTTCTGGCGCCGTTGCGGAGGAGATCAAGACACGCTGCAAGGGGAGTCTCCCACATCCAATCTCTTTACTTTGTTTTTGTCTTGCTTTACTTTATTTTATTTACTTCTTTGTTTGCTCTTTATATCAAAAATACAAAAAAAATTAGTTGCTAGCTTTACTTTATTTACTGTCTTGTTTGCGTTCTCTATATCAAAAACACAAAAAAATTAGTTACTTGCATTTACTTTATTTAGTTTGCTTTATTTACTACTGCTAAAATGAATACTACTGAGAACACTAAGTTGTGTGATTTCACTAGTTAGGCTTAATGGAAAACAACAAAAATATTAGAGATCTTTATAGTATTTATCTTGAGTTAGGACATGAGGTGTTTGAAGAGAAAATTAAAAAACCCATGGAACTTTGTTTGCAAAATAGTTGTAGAAATGTTATTAGCATGAACTCTTTGAACACTATTATTGCTAATGCTATGGAAGAATTTAAGCTTGGGGAAGCTGGTTTTGATGAGCATGATATTTTTAGTCCCCCAAACATGGAGGAGAGAATTTACTTTGATGACACTTTTCGTCCCATTTATGATAATAGTGGTATTTTGGTGCCACCTACTATTGAGGATAAAGTTTATTATGATTATACTATGCCTCCTACATTTGATGATTATGGTGATGAGAATAATAATGGTAGCTACTTTGTTTAATTTACTCCCACTACAATTAATAAGAATGACTATGCTTATGTTGGGAGTAGTAATTATTTTATGCATGAGACTCATGATAAGAATGCTTTATGTGATAGTTATATTGTTGAGTTTGTTCATAATGCTACTGGAAATTATTATGAGAGAGGAAAATATGGTTGTAGAAATTTTCATGTTAATAAAACACCTCTCTATATGCTGAAATTTTTGAAGTTACACTTGTTTTGTCTTCCTATGCTATTCACTTTGTTCTTCATTGACTTGTTTATTTACAAGATTCCTTTTCATAGGAAGTGGGTTAGGCTTAAATTTGTTTCATACTTGCTTTTTGATGCTCTCTTTACTTCAACTCTCATCCCTATGCGAGTGCATCATTAAATTTACTGAGCCCATCTTAATGGCTATAAAGAAAGCGCTTATGGGAGACAACCCATTATTTTACTTCTGCACTTTTGTTTTATATTTGAGTCTTGGAAGTTGTTACTACTGTAGCAACCTCTCCTTATCTTTATTTTATTGTATTGTTGTGCCAAGTAAAGTCTTTGATAGTAAAGTCAATACTAGATTTGGATTACTGCGCAGAAACAGATTTCTTGCTGTCACGAAATTGAGCTGCCCTGTCTGTAGGTAACTCAGAAATATCTGCCAATTTACGTGCGTGATCCTCATATATGTACGCAACTTTCATTCAATTTGAGAATTTTCATCTGAGCAAGTTAAGTGCCCCAGAAAAATTCGTCTTTACGTACTGTTCTGTTTTGACAGATTCTGCCTTTTATTTCGCATTGCCTGTTTTGCTATGTTTGATGGATTTCTTTGTTCCATTAACTTTCAGTAGCTTTGTGCAATGTCCCGAAGTGTTAATAATGATTGTGTCACCTCTGAACATGTGAATTTTCAATTATATATGCACTAACCCTCTAATGAGTTTGTCTTGAGTTTGGTGTGGAGGAAGTTTTCAAGGGTCAAGAGAGGAGGATGATACAATATGATCAAGAAGAATGAAAAGTCTAAGCTTGGGGATGCCCCCGTGGTTCATCCCTACATATTTTAAGAAGACTCAAGCATCTAAGCTTGGGGATGCCCAAGGCATCCCTTCTTCATCGATAACTTATCAGGTCACCTCTAGTGAAACTAAATTTTTATTCCGTCACATCTTATGTGCTTTACTTGGAGCGTCTGTTTGTTTTTATTTTTGTTTCTGTTTGAATAAAATCGGATCCTAGCATTCTTTGTTTGGGAGAGAGACACGGTTCGCTGTTTCGTATGAACACATATGTTCTTAGCTTTATTCTTAATGTTCATGGCGAAGGTTGAAACTGCTTCGTTCATTGTTATATGGTTGGAAACAGAAAATGCTGCATGTGGTAATTGGTATAATGTCTTGAATAATTTGATACTTGGCAATTGTTGTGCTCATATAGATCATGTTTAAGCTCTTGCATCATGTACTTTGCACCTATTAATGAATAACTACATAGAGCTTGTTAAAATTTGGTTTGCATGATTGGTTTCTCTAGAGTCTAGATATTTTCTGGTTAAGGTGTTTGAACAACAAGGAGGCGATGTAAAGTCTTATAATACATACAATATGTTCATATGTGAGCTTTGCTGCACCGTTTTATACTTGAGTTTGCTTCAAACAACCTTGCTAGCCTAGCCTTGTATTGAGAGGAATTCTTCTCGTGCATCCAAATCCTTGAGCCAAAAACTATGCCATTTGTGTCCACCATACCTACCTACTACATGGTATTTCTCTGCCATTCCAAAGTACATTACTTGAGTGCTACCTTTAAAATTCTATCCTTTGTCTTTACAATATATAGCTCATGGGAAAAATAGCCTTAAAAACTATTGTGGTGAAGAATATGTACTTATGTATCTTATTTCTTAATAAGTTGCTTGTTGAGCGGTAACCATGTTTCTGGGGACGCCATCATCTTTTACACCTTTGTTGAATATCATGTGAGTTGCTATGCATGTTCGTCTTGTCTGAAGTAAGGGCGATTTTCATGATCAAATGGTTTGAGTATGCATATTGTTAGAGAAGAACATTGGGCCGCTAACTAAAACCATGATTCATGGTGGAAGTTTCAGTTTGGACAATTAATCCTCAATCTCTTATGAGAATATTATCTCGTTGTTGAATGCTTATGCATTAAAGAGGAGTCCATTATCTCGTTGTCTATGTTGTCCCGGTATGGATGTCTAAGTTGAGAATAATCAAAAGCGAGAAATCCAATGCGAGCTTTCTCCTTAGACCTTTGTACGAGCGGCATAGAGGTACCCCTTTGTGACACTTGGTTGAAACATATGCTATGCAATGATAATCCATGTTAATCCAAGCTAATTAGGACAAGGTGCGAGCACTATTGGTAATCTATGCATGAGGCTTGCAACTTATAAGATGTCTTATACATAACACATATGATTTATTACTACCGTTGACAAAATTGTTTCTATGTTTTCAAAATGAAAAGCTCTAGCACAAAAATAGTAATCCATGCTTCCCTCTGCGAAGGGTCATTCTTCTACTTTATTGTTGAGTCAGTTTACTTACTTCCTTCTATCTTAGAAGCAAACACTTGTGTGAACTGCGTGCATTGATTCTTACATGTTTACCTATTGCACTTGTTATATTACTTTGTGTTGACCATTATCCATGAGATAAATATGTTGAAGTTGAAAGCAATTGCTGAAACTTATATCTTCCTTTGTGTTGTTTCAAAGCTTTCTACTAAGAATTTATTGCTTTATGAGTAACTCTTATGCAAGTCTTATTGATGCTTGTCTTGAAAGTACTATTCATGAAAAGTCTTTGCTATATGATTCATTTGTTTACTCATTATCTTCACCATTGCTTCGAATCGCTGCATTCATCTCATATGCTTTACAATAGTATTGATCAAGATTATGATAGCATGTCACTTCAGAAATTATCCTTGTTATCGTTTACCTACTCGAGGGCGAGTAGGAACTAAGCTTGGGGATGCTTGATACGTCTCAAACGTATCTATAATTTCTTATGTTCCATGCCACTTTTATGACGATACTCACATATTTTATACAAATTATATGTCATATTTATGCATTTTCCGGCACTAACTTATTGACGAGATGCCGAAGAGCCAGTTGCTGTTTTCTGCTGTTTTTGGTTTCAGAAATCCTACAAAGGAAATATTCTCGGAATTGGACGAAATCAACGCCCAGGATCTTATTTTTCCACGAAGCTTCCAGAAGACCGAAAGGGAAACGAAGTGGGGCGACGAGGCGCCGCCACGCCAGGGCCGCGCGGCCAAGGGTGGGGCCGCGCCGCCCTGTTGTGTGGGGCCCTCGTGTCGCCCCTAAACCTACCCTTCCGCCTACTTAAAGCCTTCGTCGCGAAACCCCCAGTACCGAGAGCCACGATACGGAAAACCTTCCAGAGACGCCGCCGCCACCAATCCCATCTCGGGGGATTCAGGAGATCGCCTCCGGCACCCTGCCGGAGAGGGGAATCATCTCCCGGAGGGCTCTTCATCGCCATGATCGCCTCCGGATCGATGTGTGAGTAGTTCACCCCTGGACTATGGGTCCATAGCAGTAGCTAGATGGTTGTCTTCTCCTCATTGTGCTATCATGTTAGATCTTGTGAGCTGCCTATCATGATCAAGATCATCTATTTGTAATGCTACATGTTGTGTTTGTTGGGATCCGATGAATATTGAATACTATGTCAAGTTGATTATCAATCTATCATATATGTTGTTTATGTTCTTGCATGCTCTCCGTTGCTAGTAGAGGCTCTGGACAAGTTGATACTTGTAACTCCAAGAGGGAGTATTTATGCTCGATAGTGGGTTCATGCCTCCATTGAATGCGGGACGAGTGATGGAAAGTTCTAAGGTTGTGGATGTGCTTGTTGCCACTAGGGATAAAACATCGATGCTTTGTCTAAGGATATTTGTGTTGATTACATTACGCACCATACTTAATGCAATTGTCCGTTGTTTGCAACTTAATACTGGAAGGGGTTCGGATGATAACTCTGAAGGTGGACTTTTTAGGCATAGATGCATGCTTGGATAGCGGTCTATGTACTTTGTCGTAATGCCCTGATTAAATCTCATAGTACTCATCATGATATATGTATGTGTATTGTTATGCCTTCTTTATTTCTCAATTGCCCAACTGTAATTTGTTCACCCAACATGCTATTTCTTATCGGAGAGACACCACTAGTGAACTGTGGACCCCGGTCCATTCTTTACATCAGAAATACAATCTACTGCAATTGTTCTTTACTGTTCTTCGCAAACAAACATCATCTTCCACACTATACATCTAATCCTTTGTTTACAGCAAGCCGGTGAGATTGACAACCTCACTATTACGTTGGGGCAAAGTACTTTGATTGTGTTGTGCATGTTCCACGTTGGCGCCGGAATCCCTGGTGTTGCGCCGCACTACACTCCGCCACCAACAACCTTCACGTGTTCCTTGACTCCTACTGGTTCGATAACCTTGGTTTCTTACTGAGGGAAAACTTGCTGATATGCGCATCACACCTTCCTCTTGGGGTTCCCAACGGACGTGTGTCTTACACGCCATCACCAAGATTCAAATATATGGGCATAAAATTTAAAAAAAAAACAGAAAAATGAAAAACCAAAGCACATACTCTTCGTATCTCATATAGTTAGCATTTAAGTTGATAAACAAGGTTTAGGCATATTCAAACCAGACAAATCATGTATCTAGCCCCTAACCCTAAACTCGGTCTTATGAAGTCTAACACGAAGAGAAGTCGTTTTGGGTTTCAAATGTTTAAGCCAAAAGCCCCTTTTAAAATATTTCAAACTTATTCAAATTTGGTTCAAATTTGAAAGACATGCAAGTTATAGCACACATAGTGTATAAATTTTCACACATAGTGCACTAGATGCTAACCCTATAGTTTGAGGCCATTTGGATGAGGTCGAAAAAAATCTTGGATTAGAATCGTGTTGTTCGAACCCCGTAGTTGGATTTTTTTGAACCTTGATCTGTAGTAGTGGGCAAAACCCTAATTTAACCTATTTAATTATTGATTTGTATATGGATTTTACTACCTTTTCATTATTACTATGCAGCACATGTGTGTTTTCCCGTCGAGTGAAACTCGGAGAAAGAGCGATCACTCGGAAGGAGAGAAGAAGGGAGAGCATTATGGTGTCTCCCCTTTTTCGGATGATGATGTTGACTGTTGTGCAGGGTTTGTCAGTGAGCAGGAGGTGCGAGCGAGCGAGCGAGTCGAGCGAGGCCGAGAATGAGAGAGATTTAATTTTTTGTGTGAGAGGGACAACCGAAGGATCCTGTAGGACCCAGAGACTTCCAATACGCATCCTGATGCGTCTTCTCTTGACAAAGAAGATGGCTGGTAGTTTGCGTACCAATTGCACATGACTTGTGCTCACTGAAGTGTGGGACCTCACGCTTGGGCACCACAGGTAAGTGACATACCTGTTGGTGTAAAAACTCGGTTGATTATTATAGTGCATTACAACAAAGTTTCCTATGGACTCAAGGGTAGGAAATCCAAGTTAACTCATTTACATGACATTTTTTTTCCATGAAGCAAAGTAAACACATCTATCAATTGGTACATTTTGGAGTGACTAAGAAGGATCCAGGCTTAATTATTCATTTTCACGTGTTAAACTTGTCTAAATCTTGGTCAAACCTAGGATTTGACCAAGATTCAAATGGGCAGAAAAAAATAGAAAAATGAAAAACCAAATCACATAGTCTTCTTATGTCATATAGTAAGCATTAAAGTTGATAAACAAGGTCTAGACATATCAAACCATACAAATCATGTATCTACCCCCTAACCCTAAACTCGGTCGATCTTATGAAGTCTAGCATGAAGAGAAGTCGTTTTGGGTTTCAAACATACAAATTTCAAGAACATCCCAAAAGCTTCATTTTAGAGTGACTAAGAAGGATCCATGCTTACCTTTTCATTTTCATGTTATAAACTTGTTTAAATCATGGTCAAACCTAGGATTTGACCAAGATTCAAATTGGCAGAAAATTAAAAAAATTCAGAAAAATAAAAAACCAAAGTACATAGTCTTCTTATGTCATATAGTAAGCATATTCAAGTTGATAAACAAGGTTTGGACATATTCAAACCATACAAATCATGTATCTACCCCCTAACCCTAAACTCGGTCTAGTGCGCGCCACAAAAATAAGCTATTTTTGTGGCGCATCCTTTCTGGTGCGTCACAAAAAAGCTTTATGTGGCTTATTTTTAGTGGTGCGCCACAGAACTAAGCTCCACCTATAAGCATTTCCCTACTAGTGCTTGTTCTTGGGTTGGTGCATCATTAGCTTCAAGAGATGGGGTTTGTTGATGTTGAGAAGATGAGGGCTCCACCGTGGTAGAGCATAGTACTTCCCGAGACGCCACACTATGTCCCTCAATGGGGCGGAAAAATCCCACACCCATTCTTACTATGGCATCTTGAGGTATTTCATCACCTGCACATACATCAACTTGCCCCACTTGGGAGCCATCATTTTCTTCGAACTTCACACTACAAGATTCGATGATAATCCCGGAGGATACATCAAAGACTCTATAAGTGTGAGATTCGGTACCGTAACCAACAAATATACCCTCCAAAGCTTTAGGAGCAAATTTAGATAAACGAACTCCTTTGATTTTATAGAAACACTTACACCCGAACACCTTGAAGTATGAGATATCACTACTAGAGAAAAGCTTACCCCCGGCGCTTTGAAAACCCCTACCCCCGGCGCTTCACGATTCGCCGGCGACTACCTCGCCGGTGGTAATAGCTTACCGCCGGCGGATTGCAATTCGCCGGGGGTAACCCCTGTTAGCGCCGGCGGTTTTGCTCAGAACGCTGGCGGTAAAGATATCCCTGGCACATCCAAAACCGCCAGTGGTACATCATTAAATAAACAAAAAAAAAATCAGGCCACGTGGGCCTGGCAGGGTTAGACCAGAATTATTACAGGGCTGAAATAAAAAAAAAATACAATCCTGTTCCTGCCACTTTGCAACTAGAACCCTACAAGAAAAAGTAAAAAAGCAATCGGATCCCCGCACCAAATCCCTGCACTGCAGCAGCGAGCACCACCATGGCCACCGCGGAGGATGTCCGTCGTCGGCGACAGCGTGCAGCGAAGGGCGTCGAGGGTGGCGGCCGAGCTCGACAAAGCCTGGTGCAGAGCGGAGCTCGAAGACGACGACACACGGTGCGCCGCGTGCAGTAGCTCCCGCCGCCCCTCCGTTCGCCCATGCCGCCCCTGCCCCTCCGTGCGCCCATGCCGAGCTCGTCGACGCGGCGCCTAGCGCGTGCAAGCCGCGCTCGCGATGAGCCGCCCGCGTGGCTCCGCTACGGCTCGCCTTGGGATTGGGGAGGGAGCGGCGGCGCTGGTGTTGGGAGGGGCGGCGGCGCTGGTGTTGGGGAGGGACCGGTGGTGCTGGTGTTGGGGAGGGAGCGGCGGCGCCGGCGCCGGGGTTGGGGAGAGGAGCGGCGGCGCTGGTGTTGAGGGAGCTGCAGTGCTGGTGCTGCGGTGTGTGGGTGTGTGGTGTGCGTGAAGAGATAAGGGAGAGAGGAAGTGGGGATAGGGTCGCGTGGGGCGTGGGTGGGTGGGGTCTGGGTGGTTACCCCCGGCGATTTCTATCCGTAGCCGCCCGCGGTAGCGAGGGTTACCCCCGGCATTTTCTAGCCCGTTTCGCCGGTGGTATGTGGAGGCCCATCCGGATGCTCTCGGCCCATTGCACCCCCGGCGCCTCTGTTCCCATTTCGCCGGCGGTAATCGAGCTACCCCCGGCGCCATCCTACCTATTTCGCCGGCGGTAGTGTTAGGCCCCCCTGGAAGGTATTACCGCCGGCATCTTCAGCTCGTATTTGCCGGCGGTAAGGAGTGCGGCTATAAGCCTTTTCCTAGTAGTGTATTAGGCTTGTTCCCGGTGAGTATTTCATATGGAGTCTTGTTCAAGCCCTTGCGGAGATAGAGCCGGTTAGAAGAGTGGCAAGCGGTGGAGATGGCTTCGGCCCAAAAGTTATAGCGTGATTTATACTCCGCCATCATAGATCTTGCCATATCCATAAGAGTCCGGTTCTTCCTCTCCACAACATCATTTTGTTGAGGGGTGTATGCAGCGGAATATTGATGTTTAATCCCCTCATCACTAAGAAAATCATTGAGTGTATAGTTCTTGAACTCGGAGCCGTTGTCACTTCTTAATGCCATTATAAGGAGGTTGTGTTGGCGTTGCACGTCGGTGGCAAAGTCAATGAAGATTTTTTGAGTCTCATCTTTCCTTTTGAGAAAGTAGACCCAAGTGTATCTTGAGTAGTCATCAACAATCACCAAGCAATGTTTCTTCACACCAAGACTTGCATGAGTGGTGGGACCAAAGAGATCCACATGAAGGAGCTCCAAGATCCTCTTGGAAGAGATAATAGTCTTGCTTGGGTGCGGAGAGTCATGCACTTTGCCTTCAACACAATCCGTACAAACACGATCTTTGGAAAAAGACACATTTTCCATTAGTCCCACAATATGGTTCCCCTTGTGAAGACTTTGCAAAGTTCTCATGTTGACATGGGCCAAGCGGCGATGCCACAACCAACCCACATCCGCATTTCCGAATAGGCACATCGCACTTGTCGTGGTGGTCCCCTAAAAGTCCACCTGACATAGGCATCCCAAATGGGCCTGCCTAATATAGTACCCGGGGTTTATTGAAGGCCCACTACCCGAAGAATAAGAAGACTCGAGAGCCCAAGATGTATTTAAGGAAAAGATAGAGTTGTAATAGGAAGTGTTATTTGTAATCTGGCGGGATGAGTTAGAAACCATCCCGGACTCTGTAATCCTTGTATAGCACGGATCCCTCGGCTCCACCTATATAAAGGGGGGGTCGAGGGACGAGAAGATCATCGAATCATTGTTTACAAACCCTAGTTTTCATATTCGTCGAGTACTTTTCGGCTGAAACCTTCGAGATCTACTTGCCCTCTACTTCTAACTAAACCCTAGCCTACAATCCATAGGCATTGACAAGTTAATCCCTTGTCAATTGGCGCCGTCTGTGGGAACTAGAGGCGTAAGGATCTGATCTCGATGGCACGTTCAAGATCTTCGACATCGTCAACCGGAAGCAACACCATGGATCGAGGTAAACAGATCGCTGCTGGTCCTGTTGATTTTGTTCCTCACCCACCCTCCCGTTTGGATGCATATGCGTATCTGGCGGAGCCCTTGGAGATGACGTTCGGAAGATTCCACTTTCGCGTCGAGAAGGAAGGATCGTATCGTGTCGAAATTCCGATTTCGTCGGGATCGTCGGCGATTGATTCTGACTTTTCAAGCTATGCATCGTCAACTGAGTCAGAAGAAGAAACTTCGGCAACACGTTACGTCAGCATCGGAGCAAGAGAGAAACTCGCCAAGATCTTTAGCAACGCATCGTTTGAGTCATCTGCGGACTCATATATAAGCGATGGCTCAAGCAATGTCGACAGTTACGACTTCATCGACAAATCTCTCACAATGGGCAAGGTCTTCATCAATCTCAACAATGATGTCACCGAACCCAACATAGATCCGAGTACAAAATATCATCGGATTTATGCTATCGAAGATCAAGAGGAAACATCGGAGGCCTTCGACGAGTTGGGAAATCCTTTTGTCGATCCCTCGGATCTAAGGAGAGGTATGGGCACTAAATATGTCGGGCCCACACCACGCGTCGAGTCCAACTTCCACAGCAGCCCGGGATAGAGCGGCAAAAGCCATAGATGGTTCGGAACCAATGACGACAACAGCTACAGCTCAAGAACTCGCAAGCTTATCAATATATGCTCGCACGAACCGCCCGAGAAATAGAAAAACAGCATGACCTGAGTTGAACAGAGAAAGGAGGCAGCTTTCGCATCCAAGCAGGAGAAGGGCAGATCTAAGTGGACAATCTAGAGTTTCGGGTGATAGCCACAGGGAGGCTCGGAACGGAGGAAGATCAAGGTTACAACACATACCCGAAGCGTAAAGAGAGTTCTTGGTTCAAAACCTCGACATGTCTTTTATGTCGATAGATACAAGGGGAAATATTATCCCTAAGACACCGTAAGCTGGGTATATGGCGACACAAGCCTACATCCTCGCATCCAGGCCACCCCCGGGAGATCCAAGGGAAACATTATACAACATGGCATTGGCAGGGGTTGGAGCTATGGGGACAAGCGCTCGTAGCAACGCCTCCCGAAGGAGCAGACAAGGCAAAATAGTCCACGACCCGCGGCAGCAACGGCGGCAGCTCCCGAAGGACCAAGTGGAGCAAGAGACACAGGAGTACAAGCGAGGGTTGATAGAGCAAGGCAAAGCGTAAGAGATCATCGGCAGTCCCCGGAGCTTAATGATGAGGATATGTGCGGTCTACCGTGCTTCACGAGAAGAGTCCGAAAAACTCGAGTCCCCTCAGGATTCAAGTTACCCGATCACTTCAAAAAGTTCGACGGCCTACAAGATCCGGAGGACTGGTTAATTGATTACCTCGAAACGGTGAAGCTAACTGGAGGAACTAGAGCAACCGCGATGCAAAGTATTCAGGTGCACTTAAGTGGAGCTGCACGATCTTGGATCAAAAAACTCCCGCCAGATCCATCGACAACTGGGAAAGTTTCGAGGACGTATTCGTCAAGAACTTCAGGTCCACGTGCAAGAAGCCCGCATCGTTGGAAGAGCTGAGGGCGTGTCGACAAAAGCAGATGAGTCAATGAGAAAATACATCCAAAGGTGGAACATCATAAAAAACTCGGCAGAAAATATATCTGACGAGAGAGCAATAGATGCGTTTGTCGCAGGAATAAGGCGTGGAGATTTTGTCGAGGACTTGGGAAGGACCAACCCAAAAACAGTATCCGCGTTGATGGAGATAGCAAATAGATGGGCAGTACGGAGAAGACGCTGTCCACAATAAACGACACAGTCGCCAGAGGAGGACCGTGGTCGAAATTATCAGACGAGGCGACGATTTCCTCGGCAGTATCCGAATTATGACGCCCAGGGCAAATTTCGGCAGGATTTCGGTCAAATACAGGAGGAAGCAACAGAGACGATTATCAGAGAAGCAATGAACAGCGAGGCGATAATAGGGACGACTCCCGCAACAGGCAAAATAGTGGGCCAAGGTTTCCACGACCTTTTGTGTCTCCCGAAGAAATGCTGAACGGACCGTGCCAAATGCACTTCTTCCTCGACAGGAATGGGAAAAGACAATCAGACACCTGCGTAAAGATTGTCGAAATTTTCAAGCAATGTTCGGATGTGCGTAAAACGCTCACGCACGAGCAGCACAGAGAAACCCTCGGGAGCCTAGGAGCGAAGTTCATCCGCCGCCACCTCCCGCGATTACATGAAGGCAATCAACACCAGCTCGAATAGCGGCAAGCACCTGCACCACCACCCTATGTTGATCCTAACTCCAACGGAGCAGTGTCGATGATTCAGAAGGGAAGACCATCTAATAGAGCTCAAAAAGTAATCTCACGACAGGTGTTTATGGCAGAGAAAATGCCTCCACCAACAGTTGAGTACCTTAATTGGTCAGGACAAGATATCGGTTTCACAATAGCAGATCATCCGCAGCAAGTTCCTCGACCAGGGCAGTCAGCACTTATACTGCCAGCAGTTATCGCAGGATTTGACGTTTCTCGAGTATTCATAGATGGTGGCAGCAGCTTAAACCTCATGTATGCAGATACATTGAGGAAGATGAACATATCCTTAGCAAACCTGAAGCCAACGTACACAAGGTTCCACGGCATCACACCAGAGAAACCAAGTTACCCATTGGGGAAGATCAACCTCGACGTTCAGTTTGGAACCCGAGAAAATTATAGAATCGAGAAACTGGAGTTTGAAGTCGTGGATTTCCCATCGCAGTACTCACGCTTTGTTGGGACGACCAAGCATACGCTAGATTTATGGCAGTACCACACTATACATACCTGTTATGGAGATTGCCTGGACCCAAGGGACCAATCACGGTCAAAGGGAGTTTTGCTTTAGCTGATAAGTGCGACAAGGATTTCCATCGGTTATCAGAAACCTTCGGGATGCAAGCGGAATACTTGGCGTCAAAGAGCATGACTGATTACGACGTATTGCCAGACGTCGGAAGGCCAAATAAAGAATCAACTTTCAACACAGAGAAAATTCTAAGGAGGTGCAGATTCACCCGACAGATCCAAAAAAGACGACATCCATTGCAAACAACATGGATATCGCATAGGAAAGCGCGCTCGTCGAGTTCCTCCGTGAGAACCGGAAAATCTTCGCATGGTGTCCAGCCGACATGCCAGGAGTACCCGTGGAACTTGCCGAGCACCACCTAAATTTGGATCCAACAACGAAACCAATCAAACAACCTTTGCGGCGTTTTTCGGAACCAAACCGCAAAGCCATGCTATCGAAATAAATCGACTAGAGGAAGCTGGTTTTATCGTAGAGATATCTACGTAAGCCACATGGGTAGCTAACCCAGTGATGGTGCCGAAGAAAAACACGACAGTCCTTCGCATGTGCGTCGACTTTACGTGTCTCAACAAACATTGCCCTAAGGATCACTTTCCCTCCCAAGGATCGATCAAATTATCGACTCCACGGCAGGTTGTGAACGTCTTTCCTTTTTGATGCATACTCGGTTATAACCAGATCAGATTAAAAGAAGATGATGAAGCCAAAACAGCGTTTATTACACCTTACGGCGTGTTTTGCTACAAGACAATGCCCTTCGGTCTAAAAAACGCGGGAGCAACATATCAGAGGATGATGCAGAAGTGTTTAGCAACACAGATTGGGAAAAACGTGCAAGTATACATCGATGATGTCGTCATAACATCAAAAAAGGGAACAACGCTGATCGAGGATCTCAAGGAAACTTTTGACAACCTCGACAAATTCTGCCTCAAGCTGAACCCGACGAAGTGTTCTTTTGGCGTCCCAAGCAGGAGAACTTCGGGGTTTCTAGTTTCAGCAAGAGGGATTGAAGCAAATCCCGACAAAATACAAGCCATAGTAACAATGAGGAAGCCAACGAAGTTGAAGGAAATACAGCAACTAACTGGGCGAGTCGCAGCTTTGAGCAGATTCGTCGCCAGGTTAGGAGAAAAGCGTTACCATTTTATGCGCCGATAAAACAAGGAGATAAATTCCAGTGGAACGAAGAAGCCGATAGAGCTTTCGAGGATCCGAAGCGAAAAATCTCGACACCACCAATCCCGGTAGCTCCAAAGGAAAAGGAACCTCTCCGCCGTATATTGCAGCTACACCCCAAGTGGTTAGCACGGTGTTAGTTGTCGAAAGAGAAGAAGAAGGGAAAATCCATGGAGTGCAGCGACCAGCATACTTCGTGAGCGAAGTCTTGTCGCCCTCAAAACAGAGGTACCCTCGCACCAAAAGCTAGCATATGGAGTGTTCACGACAACGACGAAAATTGCGTCACTATTTTTCGGCACACCCGATCATAGTGGTCAATGAAGCTCCTTTGTCAAACATACTCGAACAACCCGTAGTTACTGGTCGTGTCTCCCTTTGGGGAATAGAACTTTCCCTCGGGACATCACGTACGAAAAAGAAAAGCAATAAAGTCGCAAATACTACCAGTACTTCATCGCAGAGTGGATGGAGTTGCAAAATACAGACCCCGGATTTATCGAGAACCCGGACTATGAACTTCGATGGGTCCAAGAGGCTAGAAGGGGCTGGCGCAGAGTAGTACTCATATCACCCGAAGGCTGACAAGTTGAAGTACATCCTTCGGATGACGTTCCCTAACGCATCTAACAATGAAGCGGAATATGAGGCTCTCATACACGGGATGAAGATGGCGAAAGCACTGCGGAGCAACTCGACTAAAAATCTTTGGCGACTCACGCTGGTAGCTCAGCAAGTTATGAACCAATGTGACGCAGTCAATGATAGCATGATGGCATACAAGGAGGTGTACAATGAGCTCGAGAAATTGTTCGATGGATGCGAAGTAAATCATATTAGCAGATTGAGCAACGACGAAGCCGACGTTCTTGCAAACATCGGGTCGCAAGTGCCTTGCAGTCCCACCAGGTGTATTTTGGGAGGAGATAACAGAGAGATCCACCGAGACGAAAAAATCAAAAAAGAAGGAGAAGAAACCCTCGGGGCTATCAAGGAGAAACAAGAGGAAGAAGAAGAAGAGCAAGACCTGGTCTTAGTAATACGTATACCATGGATGCAGCCATACATATCATATATCCTCGTGAAAGAAATACCCGATGATCCAGCTTGAGGCAAGGCGAGTAATTCGACGCTCCAAAGCTTTCACGGTGGTTAAGGGAGAATTATACAAGCGAAGTATTTCGGGCGTCTTGCAAAGGTGCGTTACACCCGAAGAAGGAAGAATAATTCTAAAGGACGTACACGAAGGAATATGTGGCCACCACGCAAGTAGTCGAGCTATCGCAGCCAAGGTTTTTCGGGCAGGATTCTACTGGTTGACAAGCAATAGAGGACGCTAAGGACATAGTACGAACTTGCGACGCGTGTCAAAGGTTTGCCGCAAAACCTCACTCTCCAGCAGCAGAAGCTAGCACCAATACCTTTGTCATGGCCCTTTGCACAATGGGGACTCGACATGGTAGGCAAATTACACAAATCGTCGCCAGGAGGAAAGGAATACATGCTAGTAGTCGTCGACAAATTCACAAAGTGGATAGAAGCGAAGCCGATAAATTCACCGGACGGAGCATCTGCAAGTAAAATTCATAAAAGACCTCGTCTTCAGATTTGGAGTGCCCCACAAAGATCGTCACGTACAACGGCAAAGCAATCTTCACGTCCAATGAATTCAAAGACTATTGCGAAGAGGTGGGTATCAAGCTGAACTTTGCATCGCTTGCACATCCTCAAACCAATGGGCAAGTCGAGAAAGCCAATGGCATCATCCGCAACGGCATCAAGAAGCGCTTGTTAGGACCACTAGAAAAAGCTCGACATACCCGGCCCGAAGAACTACCAAGTGTGTTATGGAGCATCCGAACAACTCCAAATACAGCGACACAGAAACTCCATTTTTCCGGTACATGGAGCGTAAGCAGTATTGCCAATCGAGATAGAGCACAACTCTCCACGTGTCGCGGAGTATGACGAAGAAACGTCGAGAAAAGCGCTAGAAGATGATATGGACGCACTTGATGAAGCTCGAGATGAAGTATTGTCTCGAGTAACCAAATATCAACAGGCTTGAAGAATTACCACGCCGACGTTTGCGGCCAAGATCTTTTCGGTGGGCGACCTAGTTCTTCGGCTCACGCAAAAAGTCATGAAAAACTCGAGTCACCATGGCTCGGCCCTTACATCGTCACTGAAGTAATCTGAGGAGGAGCATACAGATAAAGGACAAGAAGACAGGGTGGAGGAGCCAAACCCCGGAACGTGGCGCAACTCAGCGCGTTTCTACGCCTAGAGTCGAAATATAGTCCTTGTAAAACTTCAATGTACCGAAACGCCCGCGAGTTTTCGACGCACTCTTTTCCTTTTTCGGGGCACCGAGTGGGGCCGGAGAAGGTTTTTAATGAGGCGGGCTCGCGGTGCTGCAATATAATAAAGATAGTGGCTATATCACCTTTTTCTTTATCGACGTGACCAAAGTCATCGCTCCGACGAATTTCAATATAGTTCATCGACAAAAGAAGGAAAAGCCTTGCCTTGGTATTCAAATACCTCGTGAGTCGATAAAAATACAAAATAGTACTCAATAAAAGCTCGGGGCTCATATTTGCCTTCAATATATAAATGCCTTGGTCCACAACCTCGCAAATATACAAATATAGTAAAAAGTCACCGAAACACTCGGGGCTAGGCAAACATAGAAATATAATGGTTGCTTTACAATATAGTCATGGACTACAAAGAAGATATTTCTACAAGAAGCAAATAACTAGTCTTGATTCAGTATGTCATCAAGAGTAACTCGTTCTCTTCAGAGCAGCACCAAGAAAGTCGGCATAATGGCCATCGGCAAAAAGTCGGCATCCATCCGAAGAAGGTCCTCAATCATTTCTTCGACTATAGGTGTAACCTTCGTGTTAATCCTATCAACACCAACTCTCCGACGTTTTACCTTTGATGAACCCTCTCGACAACTTGGGCAAGGTCAAGCTTCGAGTGACAGATCCGGAGCATGATAAGAGCAAATCCGGCACCAGCTACCGCCAGTGCTTTGACAAAATCGTGGATACCGCGAGCATCCTTGAACCTTTCCATCAATTCAGGAAGAGTTTTTGGTTGAACATTCCGAGGAAACATGGAGTTGTAAACCATGGATAAGGTTTTGGCATGTATGAAGGAAATCACGGGTTTGAGAGGTACGATCCCGAAATCGGTGATTTGGCGGGTCCTCTCCGGAGTGGCCCAAAACAAAGAACCATGGTCCAAGGAAAGATTGACAAGGAGGTTTGTCCTAGTGTTTACCCTCTCTTCCTCAAGCAAAGATCAATAAAGGCACCTATCAACACAACGAAGGGACAACCTTTAGGAGACAATAGCATGAAGATGAAAGATATCACAAGACGAGACAAACATACCCGACATATCCGATCGAGCTTCATTCATTAACTCGAGCATGAAATTTTCTCGAGTGACCGCTTTTTCAGCTTCGTAAACAGCAACTCCTTAGCAGCCACATCTCGCGGGCTTGTCGAAGGGCAACTTTTTCGCTTCAGATGATTTACGAGATCGCTCCATCATCACAAGTGTTTGCTTTTTCGCATATCGAAGTTGTTGTCGAAGATCATTCAAGTCTTGCGACAAGGTATCATCGACAAAAGTGCAGACGCAACGCTCTCTCCGCGCGGGAAGAAGGCGAAGCATTGGAAGGAGTAGGAATTGGAGTATAGTTATCAAATATCAACTGAAATTTAAACAGAACAACATCAAAAAACAGGCAAAGATAGAGTTCTTCATTAATTTCTTGGGAATAATTACAAGGGCACTATAGTGGAGCTAAGGAAATACGTGTCGCCAAAAAGACTACTTTGGCAACAAGAGCAAAAGAAGCAAAAGAAAAACAGAGGCATGCAACTAGACCTCCGGCCTTGACGAACTAGGAGTCGACGTTGGCTTGATCCCGAGATACGCCAAGATTTTCTTCGTATTGGGCTTGGCCGCCTTCATCGTTGACTTCCACCTCGACCGCTCTATCTCGATCGGTGTCGCCAACCTTCGGTCCGGGCCGAGAGTCCGCTCGACCGTCGCAACTGTAGCAACAAGATTTTCAACAGCCACCTTCATATTTTCATGGCGCATTTTTAGCCCAAGATCTTCTGATGTATTGAAAAGCTTGGCAAGGTCAAGGAAAGTCGAAGGTTCCTCTTCTTCGGAAGAAGTAGGGGAACAACGCCGACAAAGCCCCACTAGCATTGGCCACGCCTTCACGAATTTCGCGTCCATGGAGCTCCAAAAGAGAAAGTGCGTCAAGGAGAGGGTCATTGACGGGATTCTCCAGATCATAATCTTGACCTGTTTGAGCTGACACACGAGACAACATATTAGTCGAAAATCAAGACACAGGAAATGCAATAAAATAGAAGAAATTGAGGATATTACTCAGCGTACGTCGACATTGCGACTTCAAACGCTTGATAACTCCTTGTTCACGTGCAGCCTGTGCAGTTTTCTGCTCGTGTAAGGCAGATTCAGCATCTTTGAGCCTTTGCTGCAATTCTTCGACATTAGCGGCCTTTGCTTTAGCATCATCAGCTTCAGCTTTAGCTTCGCTAGCGGCAAGCTCAGCCTCCTTACGAGCCGCTTCACTTTGCTCGAGTTTTCGAGCAAGTGTCTCAGGCACGTTGGTTAGCCTCCGCAAGTTTTTCTCGTTGAGATGTGGAAAAGAAAGATCAAAAACAGGCGACAGACAAAGAATGAGTAAAAACGAGGAAAAAAAGAGGCGAGTATCAAAGTCGTTACCTTCGGCTCTGCTGGCATACTCGCGGTACCCAATAAATTGGGACCCGATGCGGATAAGATCCTTGATCATAGGCTGTCAAAGAAGAAGGAAATAAGGGGAAAAACTTCGGCATTACACAAAGTAGGGGTCCACAAAAGCAAAATAGAGGAAATATAGATCTCGATAAACTTACATCATCCAAGAGCTGCGAGGAAGAGCTGCCCAATTGAGGAGGAGGCTCAACGAT
>NC_061510.1:29081156-29148962 GCF_022539505.1 Lolium rigidum | reverse complement strand
ACTAAACTTTAGCCCCTACTAGTGCTGCCACTGATTATTGGAATGGGCCATGTGAGTTTCAGAATTTGGTAATGGGCCATGGGCCAAAGGACAAATGCCCAAAATTCCAGCACCCCTAGGCCTACCTTGCTGGTTCAGGCAGCGATGGCGCTATAGCGTCGTTTCCTTCTTGAAGGCATTGTTCGGTTTCTCGTAGAGTCCCATGTCACACTAGTAGGAAAGTAGCTATAGGTGGGATGCTATTCTGTGACGCACCAATTTTACATGCGCCACATAAATTATTTTTGTGGCGCACCAGAAAGGGTGCACCACAGAAATAGCGTATTTGTGTGGCGCACTAGACACACATGCGTCACAAAAATATGGTGGGTCCCACCCCAGGTAGGCCCAATAATTGGTTTCACTATTTCTTATTTTTGTGGCGCACCTTACCTGGTGCGCCACATAATGTGGCCTTTTTGTGGCGCACCTTGACCCATGCGCCACAGAAAGAAGCTTTCTGGGTTTTTTTTGCTCCCGACGCAACTCCACCCCCCGAATCGCTTTTTTACCTCTGTAAAATACAAAAGAAATAGATAAAAATTTCAAAAAATAAAATCCTTCGAGGTGCTCATGTATTATGTCATCTACTACAGCTGAAAATTAACAAACATGAATTTCGACTTTTTTTGCAAAATGGCGTTGCAAAATCATCAAACTGGATTTGTGGTTGCATACGAACTCGAAAAAAGCGCACAATTATCAAGCTAAATTTATTAGTATAAAAGAAAGGACCGGCGTCCACAGTTTACTAGAGGTATCTCTACATAAAGATAAATAACATGTTGGGTGAATAAATTACAGCTGGGCAATTGACAGAATAAAGACCATACATGACAATATGATTACTATGAGATTCATTTGGGCATTACAACATGATACATAAACCGTAATCCAACTGCGTCTATGACTAATAATCCACCTTTCGGTTAGTGTCCGCACCCCTTTCAGTATTAAGTTGCAAGCAACAGATTATTGCATTAAGGAAAGTGTGTAAAGTAAACAATAGAATTATCCTTAGACAAAGTATTGTTGTTTTACAACCAGAAACTTTACCCCAACTTACAGTGAGGTTGGCAATCTCACCGGTCTTGCTGAAAACAAAGGATTAACCGTATAGTGTGCAAAGAGATGTTTGTTTGCAGTGAAATAAAGAGAACAATGCTTGCAGTAAGTAAACAGAACAAGTGTTTGCAGTAGATGAATTTATCAGTGTAAAAGAAAGGACCAGGGTCCACAAGTCACTAGAGGTGTCTCTCCATAAAGATAAATAACATGTCGGGTGAACAAATTACAGCTGGACAATTGACATAATAAAGACCATAAATGACAAGATGATTACTATGAGATTCATTTGGCCATTACAACATGATACATAGACCGTAATCCAACTGCGTCTATGACTAATAATCCACCTTCCGGTTAGCGTCTGCACCCTTTGATACGTCGCAAACGTATCTATAATTTTTGATGTTTCATGCTTGTTTTACACCAATTACTATATGTTTTAAGGGACTAACCTATTAATAGTTGCAAAAGTGCACAAGTTCTTAGTTTCAACTTTGTTGTGCAGGAAATAGGCAAATATGGAAGGAAATAGCTCATTATGGTGAAATCTGGAATTTCCCGAAATCTGTCCCTACTGAACACTTTTCAAAGATCGCTTCGAAACTCCATCAAAACGACGTCCAATGGAAAAGTCGTAAACTACAAAGTTGTAGAGAATTTCAAACCGAACAATTTGGAAATCTTATTCGTCCAGAACGGACAACGGATGCATCCGGGAAAGCAGAATTACTGCGGAGGTTCGTGCAGTCTCGGGACTCCGAAAGTTGGTGACGTATTTGACACAAACTCTTTCCATACCTGGATATTTCGGCCCAGCCACGAGTTGTGAGGCTCATGAAGGACAGAGGGGAGTCCTAGGAAGGTTCTAGAGGTGCCCAAGAGCCCTTGGATCAAAGGGGCATCCATCCCATGGCCTAGATTGCATCTCCAACACTATATATCGATGGGAAACCCTATTTTTGGAGGCCCCCAAGCATTGTCACGAAAATCCTCCTCCTTGGCAACACTAGCACCAACTCAAGGAAGAAGAAGGCTAAGGGGCGGCGCTCCCCCATGATGCCGGCGGCGGGGAAGGAGTCCCCCGCGCCACCGCCGCCGCCGCCCACGCCTCCGCCTCCCGGCGCTCCTCGCTGAGCCCTCCAACGTCTTCACCGCCATCTCCATCACCAACTCCTCATTGTATTCAGTGGTTCATCCTCTCACAAACCTCTGTACCGCCCTATGTAAATATGGTGTTTGATGCTATAAGTTATAATCCTAAGATCTATGTCATGTTGCCATAGTTTATTTGTTCTTTGATTGATTGGTCGTTTCTCTTTGGTTCATTAGAGTTGTATGTTGATATGTTACCGTCCTTGGTGCCCATTATATTTGTGCGCACATGGATCAAGCACCATAGGGTTGGTAGTACTTGTATACTAGAAGGGGGAAGTTCGCCAGGAGTGACGAAAACCTAAGGACGCGAACCGAGATAGTTGCATGTATGAGAGTAAGAGGACCATTTACGCCGAAAACAGCGTTAGTCCGTGTTAGTTGCATCCAAAATACACAAATTAGAGGCAAAACAATAGCGAAAGTGTTCGGGAAAGTAGATACGTTTTGGACGTATCAACCACCAGGGCAAGGTTGGTCCCTCTTGACATCCCAATAGCTCGATTGCGAGGATCATGAGAGTTTTGCTCGAGCACCTTGAGAGATTGCAACTCGTGCACCGCTTGTTGAGAAGTGAGAGAGGAAAATCATTCTCTCCAAACAAGAGTCTTGACATCAATGGGTTCAAATGGCATCATGCAGTCAATATACTTATCTTTGATCCAAGAGTCATCAATGTGTTTGGCACCCACATTCCGGAAAGCATCGGCAACGGTGATAAGTCTTCTATACATGACTTCATGATCTTCATCCGGTAGCCTCATGAATCCTTCGGCTTGATTCCGAAGGGCATTATACTTGTTCCTTCTCATGCTTTCACTTCCCATGCAACTAGCGGCCAAACCATCCCAAGCTTCCTTGGCGGTGGAGAAATTCCGAACACGAGACAAGTACTTTGTCCCCACACTAGTTTGAATCATGTGCAAGGCAATGTCGTTGAGTTGATTATCAACCACTTCTCTTCTAGTCAACTTGTCGGGGTTGTACGGCTTGAAACCTTCCACGATGATTCTCCAAAGTTCATTGGAGGCACTGCGAACATGAGAGCGAAACTCAAATTTCCATGTATCGAAATCTTTATCATTAAACTTAGGTGGGTCGCCCCGACTATTTATATGAGGATGGGTGATACGTCTCAAACGTATCTATAATTTCTTCTGTTCCATGCTAGTTTTATGACAATATCTACATGTTTTATATGCACTTTATATCATATTATGGAATTTATTGGACAAACCTATTAACAAGATGCCACAGTGCCAGTTTATGTTTATTATGTCTGTTTATTGCAGAAAAGGCCCAAAAACCAAAGTGCTCGGAAAAATCCAGAAAAATCACAGAAATTCTATTCCACCAGAAGACTCACGGAGCCAGAAGGGCCAGGCCAGAGGAGGCCCAGGGCCTCCTCCCCATCAGCCGGCGCGGCCAGGAGGGGGGACGCCCCACCCTATGGTGTGGGCCCCTCGGGACTCCACCGACGCTGCCTTTCGCCTATATAATCCCTCGCGACGCGAAAACCCTGAATGAATCAATCATATTCCAGAAAGACTCCAGGGGCGCCGCCGCCATCGCGAAACCTAGTTTCGGGGGACAGAAGTCTCTGTTCCGGCACGCCGTCGGGACGGGGAAGTGCCCCCGGAGTCATCTCCATCGACACCACCGCCATCTTCATCGCCGTTGCTGTCTCCTATGATGAGGAGGGAGTAGTTCTCCCCCGAGGCTAAGGGCTCTACCGGTAGCTATGTGGTTCATCTCTCTCTCCCATGGTGTGATCTTTATGTGATCATGAGCTTTGTATCACTATTAATCTATGTGTTACTCTAGTGATGTTATTAAAGTAGTCTATTCCTCCTCCATGATGTAAAGGTGACGAGTGTGTGCATCATGTAGTACTTGGCGTAGGTTATGATTGTAATCTCTTGTAGATTATGAAGTTAACTATTATTATGATAGTATTGATGCGATCTATTCCCCCTTTCATAGCTATTGGTGACAGTGTGTATGCTATGTTAGCACTCGGTCTAAATTGCAACGGTCTATTATGCACTCTAGAGGTTATTTTAATATGAACTCCGGATTTACTCTCCACGGTGTGACGGTGACAGTGTGCGTATCGTGTGTGATTTCTTTATGACGTTGTGGAGCTTGTTTACTCCGGCTTGAGGTGCTCTTGTAGCCCTACACAATGAATGGTATTTGTTATCCAACAAGAGAGTGTTTGAGATTAGCATTTATTTATTCAATTATGTGATCATTGTTGAGAGTGTCCACTAGTGAAAGTATGATCCCTAGGCCTTGTTTCTAAGCATTGAAACACCATTTCCAACAAGTTCTGCTACATGTTTGCTTGCTGCCATCTTTATTTCAGATTGCAATTACTACTTACAATCATCCATATTACTTGTATTTCACTATCTCTTCGCCGAACTAGTGCACCTATACATCTGACAAGTGTATTAGGTGTGTTGGGGACACAAGAGACTTCTTGTATCTTAATTGCAGGGTTGCTTGAGAGGGATATCTTTGACCTCTACCTCCCTGAGTTCGATAAACCTTGGGTGATTCACTTTAGGGAAACTTGCTGCTGTTCTACAAACCTCTGCTCTTGGAGGCCAACACTGTCTACAGGAATAGAAGCGTGCGTAGACATCAAGCTATTTTATGGCGCCGTTGCCGGGGAGGTAAGGTAAAAGGTATTCACATCCTCCGACTACTAAGATATTTCCTAGCACTGTTGTCGGTGTGTGAGTGCTCGAAGCTATTTCCTATAGATCCTGCAATTGCATCTTTTTGTTTCTTGTTTTTATTTTCTCTAGTTAGGCTTAATGGAAAAGAACAAAAAAATTAGAGATCTTTATGAACTTTATATTGAATTAGGACATGATGTGTTTGAAGAGAGAATTAAAAAAAACCCATGGAACTTTGTTTGCAAAATAGTTGTAGCAATGTTATTAGCATGAATTCTTTGAACACTATTATTGCTAATGCTATGGAAGAATTTAAGCTTGGGGAAGCTAGTTGTGATATTTTTAGTCCCCCAAGTTTTGAGGAGAAAATTTTCTTTGATGATACTTTGCCTCCCATTTATGATGATTATAATGATAGTGGTATTTTGGTGCCACCTACTATGGAGGATAAAGTTTATTATGATTACCATGCCTGCAATTTATGATAATTACAATGATGGTTGTGATAGTTTTACTCCCACTTTACTAATAAAATTGATTATGCTTATGTGGAGAGTAATGATACTTTTATGCATGTGAATAAGAATGTTTTATGTGATAGTTATATTGTTGAGTTTGTTCATGATGCTACTGAAAGTTATTATGAGAGAGGGAAACATGGTTATATGCATCTTAATAATATTACGTTTCCCCTCTTTATGTTGAGAATCTTGAAGTTGCGCTTGTGTTGCCTTTCTATGCTTATTGCATTATGCTTACATGACTTGTTTATTTACAAGATTCCTTTTCATAGGAAGTGGGTTAGACTTAAAAGTGTATCATACTTGCTTTCGATGCTCTCTTTTGCTTCAACTCTTATTTCTTGCGAGTGCATCATTAAAATTACTGAGCCCATCTTAATGGCTATAAAGAAAGCACTTCTTGGGAGATAACCCATGATTTTGTTTTGCTACTGTTTTGTTGTGTCTTGGAAGTTGTTACTACTGTAGCAACCTTTCATTATCTTTATTTGACTGCATTGTTGTGCCAAGTAAAGTCTTTGATAGTAAGGTTGATACTAGATTTGGATTTCTGCGCAGAAACAGATTTCTAGCTGTCACGAATTTGAGTAGAACTCTCTGTAGGAAACTCAGAAAAATCTGCGAAAATTCATGAGTGATCCTCAGATATGTACGCAACTTTCATTCAATTTGAGCTTCTTCATCTGAGCATGTTAAGTGCCTCTAAACAATTCGTCTTTACGGACTGTTCTGTTTTGACAGATTCTGCCTTTTATTTCGCATTGCCTCTTTTACTGTGTTGAATGGATTTCTTTGTTCCATTAACTTCAAGTAGCTTTGAGAAATGTCCAGAAGTGTTAAGAATGATTGTGTCCTCTCTGAACATGTGAATTTTTGATTATGCACTAACCCTCTAATGAGTTTGTTTTGAGTTTGGTGTGGAGGAAGTTTTCAAGGGTCAAGAGAGGAGGATGATATAATATAATCAAGAAGAGTGAAAAGTCTAAACTTGGGGATGCCCCCGTGGTTCATCCCTGCATATTTCAAGAAGACTCAAGCATCTAAGCTTGGGGATGCCCAAGGCATCCCCTTCTTCATCGACAACTTATCAGGTCACCTCTAGTGAAACTATATTTTTATTCCGTCACATCTTATGTGCTATACTTGGAGCGTCTGTATGTTTTTATTTTTGTTTTTGTTTGAATAAACTCGGATCCTAGCATACTTTGTGTGGGAGAAAGACACGCTTCGCTTTTTCATATGAACACTGGTGCTCTTAGCTTTTAATGTTCATGGCGAAGTTGAAAACCGCTTCATTTATTGCTATTTGGTTGGAAACAGAAAATGCTTCATGTGGTAATTGGTATATTATATTGAATAATTTGATACTTGGCAATTGTTTTGAGTTCTCAAGTAGACCATGTTTAAGCTCTTGCATCATGTAGTTTAAACCTATTAATGAAGAACTACCATAGAGCTTGTTGAAATTTGCTTTGCATGATTGGTCTCTCTAAAAGTCTAGATATTTTTCTGGTAAAGGTGTTTGAACAACAAGGAGACAGTGTAGAGTCTTATAATGCTTGCAATATGTTCTTATGTAAGTTTTTCTGTACCGGTTCATACTTGAGTTTGCTTCAAACAACCTTGCTAGCCAAAAGCCTTGTACTGAGAGGGAATGCTTCTCGTGCATCCAAAACCTTGAGCCAAAACCTATGCCATTTGTGTCCACCATAACTACCTACTACATGGTATTTTTCTGCCATTCTGTAATGTCCCAGGTTTAGAGACGATCGAGGGGTAGATTTTAGAAAGGGATGTGCATTGCATTCTAAATTACGGGGAAATTTCGCGCTTTTAAAACAAAACTGCATCAAAGGGGAACAGGTTTCTCTCTCGACATCCTACAGGGTTAGGGTTTCGAGAGTGCGATGAACTTGTTCTTACTTAACTAGATTAGGGTTTTGAGAAGAGAGAAGAGAAGATGCATCACAAACTTAAGTTGTATGATTGAATTCTAAATTAAGTTGTATGATTGAATTCAAACCAAACTTGAATTTGAATTTCAAATTCAAATATCAAATGGATATCACATAATTCAAACTTGAGATAATTTAATAAACAATTATCATTAATCAAGAATATAAATAATATAACACTTAGACAAAGCTCATTAAGGAAAACTTGTGCTTTATTGATAATCACACATAATACAATGTCATTTACAATATCCAGAATAGTAATATGAATTATTACAACACATTACACCAATTGGAAAGAAAAATAGAAAAGAAAATAAAAGAAAAGTACAAGGTAATATACTATCCTAAATACTACAAAGTAATCTCCATTTGAACTTGAAATTGATGATCTTCATGCCCATTTGGATCATCAGATTGATCCCTGCATAAATCAAAGCAAAAACAAGTTGTGCCAAGTGGCATAGCCACTTGGCAGGTTAGAAAGAAATGGCAATGGTGGATAATACCAAGTCCTGCCGAGCTGATCCACTCTCACAGCCAAGTGCAAAGTATCAGGATACACACACACACAGCCTGCTCACAAGGCTGTGTGCATGGAGCACAACACACACACAGCTAGTGAGTCACCAACACATGCCAGGCTAAGCTGTCGACCAGGGAAGCAATGGCTGGTCATATATAAGCTTTTCACAGCCAAAACCCTAGCCATTTGCTTCATCCATCGACAGGCAGCAGGGTAAGTCATCAGAAACCAAGCACAGCACAAGAACACCAAGAACAGGTGAACAGCTAGAGCTGTTTCATCTATTCCCAATCACCAGAAAATAAACCAAGATATCAAGCTTGCAAGGAGGAGCAGGGCAAGCCAAGAACTCAACCAGCAGCTGAACCTCTACACCAACACCCAATTTCTAGGAGCTGGAGTGAGGTATACACAAAAGAACCTGAGCAAAACACTGATTTGCTCATAAATAAGCATACACTTGCATCACAGAAGCAAAATGGGTGGAAAACCCTGTTTGTATCATCATATGGCTGCCAAGCCATTTGGTGCCAGCAAACCAGTGACCTAGCTAGAAAGAATTCATCAAGGGAACATTGGTCATATCAATACAGTGGTATAACCAAAGGAATCCATCATTGATGGATCCTGTCTAGTCAGCCAGATTTACAAAACACAACCAGAGCTAGCTAAACCATCAGACAGATAGACTAAATGATGTCTATTTTGTTTGTCAACAGCAAAGATCACTGAAAATCCCACAAAAGATTGTCCAGTGATGCATTCACCAAGCCACCACCAGCCACAGAGAGGGGGGAGCCACCATGACAGCACCAAGTGGCTGTCAAGGCCACCTCAACCCACAGCCAACAATTCCAGCCATCACATCATTACCCAAGAGGGTTCAGTATGAGCTAGGGTACCCAACAGATGTTGGCATCCTTCTAGCTACATCCAATCCATCCATATGATCATTACTGTTAAACAGTTCACATCATTTATCCATCTAGTAAAGCAAGGAATTACAGATAAATGAAACAGTCCAGTAACAAAAGCACCAACATCTTGTCAGTGAACCAATGGCTCACTGCAAGCATCAGAAGATGCTTGAGCAAGCATCAACACACATCAGCACAAGCATGTGTGTCACACAGACACCAGAGGGAGCACCAGATAAGCTCAAGCAGTTAGCAAGCATGCAATCAACAAGCAAATGGTGATCAATTGATCACCAGAGCCTGCTAAAGCATACCAGAGCATGCTAGAGCCAAGCCTAGCATCAACACCTTAATCATATAAATTAAATGGCCTCAGAACAGGAACAATGGCATAGCAGACAATCAAATATAAGACATATAATTGTATGCAGTAACACATCATCAAGGGAGGGTGTTGTTTAGACCACAAGCATGCTCAAGGGAGCATGCCTATGAACTATAGCACACTGAAGAGCACCCAGGTGCACTGGTTCTTGCAAATTAGCAAGAATTGCACATTGCAATCAAGCCAGGGTATCACACATGAATACATTTGAACTATAGCAAGTGTAGCAACTAGAATGAGGCACAGAACAGGAATTCAGTAAGAACAGCAAGCACTAGCACGGCCTAGGCAACACTGATCCAGGCCAGTAAGGCTAATAGCAAGAACGGCAGTAGCACAGCTTAGGCCATAACCACAGAGCAAGAGCAGCAGCTAGCCAGAAGTACAGCAGCAGCACACACGCATGCACAACAAGCGCAAGCAGTGGACACGGCACAGCATCTCCATGGGAGAGGCAGGCCAATCACTGGAGCAGAGCGCAGAGAAGGAAGAAGGAGAGGAATAATGGAGGCGCGTACCTGGAGCGGAGCACCCGACGTGCCATGGCGGCACGGGCCACCCACGGCAGCGCCAAGCCGCGCCTGGCCTGGCGTCGCCGAGCGCGAGCGCCCCATCATCACCACGACAACGCCCACGGCGGCGTCACGGCACCAGAAGCGCCGGTGAGCAACGCCTCGCCGTGCGGGCGAACGCGACGGGGGCGAACGAAGGCGGGGACGAATTCCAGATCGACGCGGACCACCGTGTCCGCCGTTGAAAGGCGGATCAGATCCACCCATATAACTATGAATATGATTATGTGGTGGGCAATGGAACCATGGATTGTGTTGATATGGTGGAGGTTCCATTCCAAGGGTTTATATCCATCTAGGATTAAACAACAAATGTCGTCCAGTGATTCTTGTGCCGCAATACCCGTGTTAACCATAAGATCCGGAGTGGGACGGAGTAGTCAAAAGTGTTTCCACCTCTCGTTCATCAACGGATGCTCATTACCGGGTGCACATGATCTTGCGAGACATGATGCAGGGGTGGGAACCCGTAGAAGTCCCAACGGTAATGGGGTCTATGATGGGTTGCAACTGCCGGCGTAGGAATGTATGGTAGAGCCCTGCATTGACGTCGTGGTCGGAGTCCACCCTGAAAGCTATGGGAATAATGGGGCCGGCGTGGACCCAGGGTCGGAGTTTGCAGCAACGGGTGGGTGTTCGAGGTAGCGGAGGAACATGATTGGCTAGACCTTATACCGGGCCTCACACCATAGGAAGTGTGGACGGGAAAGCTGCCCGGTTGGCACCAAGGTTAAGATCTCTTATGGGTAAAGCAACACACCTCTGCAGAGTGTAAAGAACCGTGACCTGTCACTCCCTCGTTCCGGGATATGGAAGCTGCGAACGCGGCCGGAAAGGAGCTCCATGAAGTTCTAGTAAACCGGTGAAGGCTGACGGACATAGCTCTTTAAAATAAAAGCAACCTCTTGAAGAAATGTTTATCAAAACCTGCATTGGTATTAGACTTTCTGGTCTAATATCGTAGCTAGTGCATTAAACACCTCTTATCTATAATGAACTTGTTGAGTACGCTCGTACTCATCCCACTCTTAAATCCCCTGCTTAGATTGTCTGAACCGTCTGGAGGAGGACTACGACAACCTTGAAGGAGCCGAGATCATCGGCTATGAAGAACCAGACCTCTCTGGAGGTATTGAAGGCGTAGACTACCTCATTGTCTACGGAATCGGGGAGGCTTCAGGAGGAGATCAAGCCTAGAAACATCGAGTAGTAGTAGTAGCCGAGCAGCACGAACTCTTAATATTTAGCTGCTCGAAGAAATAAATGTATAACCTAGTGAGACTTCTATATTGTAAGTTAAGTTGGGTTCGCCTCGAACCCAGGAGTATCCCTCTTAGGACCCAAGAGGAGCTCCGAGACGATATGTGTTTTACGCTTGTAATAATAAATGAATGAGTTATGGACCTGCTATGTTCTGTTGTACTACTCTGAGGGATGTAATATTTGCGGAATGGTACTTCGTGAATGTTATATCAACGACTGGCATACTACAACATGTAGTGGTATGCAGGGTCACCACACATTCCAAGTAAATTGCTTGCGTGATACCTTTAAAATTTCATTCCTTATCTTTGCAATACATAGCTCATGGGAAAATAGCTTAAAAAACTATTGTGGTATTGAATATGTTGCTTATGTATCTTATTTCTTATAAGTTGCTTGTTGAGCGGTAACCATGTTTCTGGGCACGCCATCAACTATTACACCTTTGTTGAATATCATGTGAGTTGCTATGCATGTTCGTCTTGTCTGAAGTAAGGGTGATTTATCATGATTAAATGTTTTGAGTATGCATATTGTTAGAGAAGAACATTGGGCCGCCAACTAAAGCCATGAATCATGGTGGAAGTTTCAGTTTGGACATTAATCCTCAATCTCTTATGAGAATATTATCTGTTGTTGAATGCTTAAGCATTAAAGAGGAGTCCATTATCTGTTTTCTATGTTGTCCCGGTACGGATGTCCTCAAGTTGAGATTTATCAAAAAGGAGAAATCAAATGCGATCTATCTCCTTGGACCTTTGTACAGGTGACATAGAGGTACCCCTTTGTGACACTTGGTTGAAACATATGTAATGCAATGATAATCCATGGAAATCCGAGCTAATTAGGACAAGGTGCGAGCACTATTGGTATTCTATGCATGAGGCTTGCAACTTATAGAATGTTTTATGCATAACACATATGAATTATTACTACCGTTGACAAAATTGTTTCTATGTTTTCAATATAAAAAGCTCTAGCACATGAGTAATCTCTGCTTCCCTCTGCGAAGGGCCTTTCTTTTACTTTATGTTGAGTCAATTTACCTACTTCTTTCTATCTTAGAAGCAAACACTTGTGTCAACTGTGTGCATTGATTTTTACATACTTGCTTATTTGCATTCATCATATTACTTTGTATTGACAATTATCCATGAGATATACATGTTGAAAGTTGAAAGCAAGTGCTGAAACTTAAATCTTTCTTTGTGTTGCTTCAAAACCTTCTATTAAGAATCTATTGCTTTATGAGTTAACTCCTATGCAAGACTTATTGATGCTTGTCTTGAAAGTACTATTCATGAAAAGTCTTTGCTATATGATCAGTTGTTTAGTCATTATCTTTACCATTGCTTTGAATCACTTCATTCATCTCATATGCTTTACAATAGTATTGATCAAGATTATGATAGTAACATGTCACTTAAGAAATTATCCTTGTTATCATTTACCTACTCGAGGGCGAGTAGGAACTAAGCTTGGGGATGCTTGATACGTCTCAAACGTATCTATAATTTCTTATGTTCCATGCTAGTTTTATGACAATATCTACATGTTTTATATGCACTTTATATCATATTATGGAATTTATTGGACTAACCTATTAACAAGATGCCACAGTGCTAGTTTCTGTTTATTATGTCAGTTTATTGCAGAAAAGGCCCAAAAACCAAAGTGCTCGGAAAAATCCAGAAAAATCACAGAAATTCTATTCCGCTAGAAGACTCACGGAGCCAGAAGGGCCAGGCCAGAGGAGGCCCAGGGCCTCCTCCCCATCAGCCGGCGCGGCCAGGAGGGGGGACGCCCCACCCTATGGTGTGGGCCCCTCGGGACTCCACCGACGCTGCCTTTCACCTATATAATCCCTCGCGACGCGAAAACCCTGAATGAATCAATCATATTCCAGAAAGACTCCAGGGGCGCCGCCGCCATCGCGAAACCTAGTTTCGGGGGACAGAAGTCTCTGTTCCGGCACGCCGTCGGGACGGGGAAGTGCCCCCGGAGTCATCTCCATCGACACCACCGCCATCTTCATCGCCGTTGCTGTCTCCTATGATGAGGAGGGAGTAGTTCTCCCCTGAGGCTAAGGGCTCTACCGGTAGCTATGTGGTTCATCTCTCTCTCCCATGGTGTGATCTTTATGTGATCATGAGCTTTGTATCACTATTAATCTATGTGTTACTCTAGTGATGTTATTAAAGTAGTCTATTCCTCCTCCATGATGTAAAGGTGACAAGTGTGTGCATCATGTAGTACTTGGCGTAGGTTATGATTGTAATCTCTTGTAGATTATGAAGTTAACTATTATTATGATAGTATTGATGCGATCTATTCCCCCTTTCATAGCTATTGGTGACAGTGTGTATGCTATGTTAGTACTCGGTCTAAATTGCAATGGTCTATTATGCACTCTAGAGGTTACTTTAATATGAACTCCGGATTTACTCTCCACGGTGTGTCGGTGACAGTGTGCGCATCGTGTGTGATTCCTTTATGACGTTGTGGAGCTTGTTTACTCCGGCTTGAGGGTGCTCTTGTAGCCCTACACAATGAATGGTGTTTGTTATGCAACAAGAGAGTGTTTAAGATTAGCATTTATTTATTCAATTATGTGATCATTGTTGAGAGTGTCCACTAGTGAAAGTATGATCCCTAGGCCTTATTTCTAAGCATTGAAACACCATTTCCAACAAGTTCTGCTACATGTTTGCTTGCTGCCATCTTTATTTCAGATTGGAATTACTACTTACAATCATCCATATTACTTGTATTTCACTATCTCTTCGCCGAACTAGTGCACCTATACATCTGACAAGTGTATTAGGTGTGTTGGGGACACAAGAGACTTCTTGTATCTTAATTGCAGGGTTGCTTGAGAGGGATATCTTTGACCTATACCTCCCTGAGTTCGATAAACCTTGGGTGATTCACTTAAGGGAAACTTGCTGCTATTCTACAAACCTCTGCTCTTGGAGGCCCAACACTGTCTACAGGAATAGAAGCGTGCGTAGACATCAATGGGGAACCGGAATGTCGGGGGAGAGGAAAGATGGAGGCACATTATGGTAGCTTCCACCCTCACTAGTTGCTATAGGAGAAGTAGTGGGGTTTTTATTATTTTCTAAGTGATCACTCTCCAAGGGTGAGGTAGAGGAGGGTGAGCCCGAAGCACCTCCCTTTTCTAACCCACTCTTGTCCCTTTCCTCTATGACGGGGATGACGACGGGAGCCCGCGGCAAAAGCTCGGAAATCATCTTTTTCTTGCTTTCCATTTGAGCTTCCATGGAGGACCTCAAGGATGTTTCCAACGACTTGACATCATCCACATAAACCGGCTTTGGGGCTCCTTCCGTAACATTATCGTCCGGCATAATCTTAGGCGGTTAAGCCCGAAATAAGAGCCGAGGCTCTGATACCAATTGAAAGGATTGTATGCCGCACCTAGAGGGGGGGGTGAATAGGTGCTAACCAATTTTTAGTTCTTTTTCAATTTAGGCTTGACACAAAGGTAAATTCTCTAGATATGCAACTATGTGAATTTACCTATATGACAAGGTTAACAACTAAGCAAGAAATAGCACCGCAATATAGGAGATATAATAGGATAGAGGTAACCGAGAGTGGAGCACACAGAGACACGGAGTTGATTCCCGTAGTTCCCTTCCTTTGCAAGAAGGTACGTCTACGTTTGGAGGAGTGTGGTTGCTACAAAAGCCAAACCAACGCCACGAAGGCTTCACTCAGGTCTCCTGTGAGTAGCGCCACGAAGGCCTAGCCCACTTCCACTAAGGGATTTCCTCGAGGCGGAAACCGGGCCTTTACAAGGTTCTTGGGGCACACATCCACAACCAAATTGGAGGCTCCCAAATCTGTAACAACACAACAATCAACAAGAATACATCAACAACAAACAACTAGGGATCCAAAGAGGAACACTAGCAAGGGGGCCCTCAAGCATATGAGGGGGAAATGAGAATCGCTTCCTTGAGGATGTAAATCGGGGTCTTCTCCTTTGGATCTCCAAAGATCAAGAGCTTTGGTTAGGCGGTGGAGAAGATCTTGCAAATCTTGTGTTCTTGAGGTGGCTCTAATGGTGGTGAAGCTTGGCAGATTTGTGTGCACTGATTTAGCAGGTTGGATGGAGGAAGAAGGGGGGTATAAATACCCCCTCTCAAAATCCAGCCGTTGGAGACTTTCGAGGGCCGGATAATCCGGCCTAAGTTGGGGCCGGATAATTCGGCCCCCTGAAAAGTCCGGCCCTGGGAATTTCCGGGCAAAAGTCCGGCCAAAAATCTGGCCCATGTCCAGGGGAGTACTCAGCCACATCGCCAAAAGTCCTTAGCCGATTTTGGGGGCCCCGGATATTTTGCAAATATCCGGCCCGGATTATCCGGCCCGGATTATCCGGCCTGGTGAAAGTTTTTCTGCTTCCTTTTGTCTTGTTTTTCCACACAAGACACCCATATACATGTATATATATAATCTCTGCACCACTTCATCAAACATTAGTATATCACATATATTGACATCAAACACTCCAAAACATAATGTGAGAGATGTTCTTTCACCTAGGAGTAGCAAATTCCCCGGCCAGCTCGATCCTCCGGAATGCCGCGACCAACTGCGGGGCATTATTCAATGGGAGCTTGTAGGTTGTATCCCGGTCATCGGTACGCAATGGAAAGGCGTTCCCAGTTCATTGGGAAGGCCACAGTCGATAGGTGTCCATGCTCAGACTACCCCTTACACTTGCAGGACCCAGACTAAGGCGAGACAAACTACTACGCTATGCCCCGTGCCCACTTTGGGGTAATGTGGTTGCACTGTCTTTTTGTCCGGGTGAGTACTTAGGCGCTAAAGTTTATGAAAACAGTTTCTTTCCTCCATTTGCCTCCAGCAAATTTCTTTCCAAAAACCTTTTTGGCCTTTCATAAACTCACACTTGGGCAGGACTACCCCATTCCAAGGTTTCCGAAAAACTTATTTTCTTGAAAACATTTTCACAACCAATTTTTCCAGGGCTCCCAACCTATAGTCCAACTCTTCTTTGAAAAATGGCGACAAGAATGACAAGGTGGTAAGAACCATATCACTAATAGGAGTTGATCAGTAGTTACCAACGAGGGCTGCACCCTAAGGGTGGAATAATAAAACTCCGGGTGGCGATAACCACCCACATAAATAAATAAAGTATGAAATTTTATAAAACAACTAATAATGCAAGAGCCAGATAATTTAGGGTGAGATATGCATCAAGAGGTGGCTTGCCTTGGTTGGCTATTTGTCCTTGGACGTCATCTTCAAGAAGAATCTGCTCTTCCTTCCTCTTCGAAGTCCTCACCAAGATCCTCTCCTTCTTCTCTGATAGTACCCGCATTCTGACGTTTGAAAATAAAAGGGAAGGCAATCAATCCCTAGGCATAGCATCAAACCACACAACAACACTCAACAGTCAACAACTAAATCAGAGACAGTGAACACATGAAATAATAGCACCTAGGGCAAAATGGTTATTTTACTAAGAAAGCTCTGCCTCACAACAAATCATAATCTACACAATCATAGGTGGTGGCTAATGACCTTTGGAAACCACCAGTAGGGGTTTGGTGCCAAGGTTCATTATAAAACATTTTAAACAAAACAACTTAAATTCCCTAGGGGTGAAATAAGCAACAACAAAACATTAACAAGCCACTCTAGAACAATGCACACAAAAATTTGGTAAAATCACAGAGAGTAAAGCTTGACTTTATAAAGCTACAGAAATTGGATTCATTCAATTTGGGTTTAAAAAAACAGTAGTTATGATTTTGATAAAACCAGAATAACTTAGGGATCATTTAAATGGCTTAAATCTTTCTGTGAGTCACAAAAATATATGCAGCATACCTACTAGAAGCTATCAATATGTAGAACACACATGAATTGGAATCACACACAAATAAATTTTGAAATATTTTTGAAATTAAAAACAAATCACACACAAATAAATTTTGAAACTAAAAACAGTACAGAAACTAGACCAAACCAAATCCTAAGCACACAAGAAATAGAGTACAATCAACCAGAGAAAACTATACCAATGGATAGGTACTTCCAAATGTGACCTAACAAAACTGGTTTGGCATTTTTCTAATTGGCAAAATAATTTACAAAAATCAGACACTGAAAAGGTACCCTGTTTCACTAGAAAAAACCTCAGAGATAAACTTCCTGTCACAAAAATATTTCCTTTGGCTCAAAAGTACCCTATCATGATATCTACCGGTAGCACTTGGATTTGCTTCAAAACAAGTTTTATTTTTTGACACAAAAATCAGTGAGTAGCTCACTGGACAAAATTTGTTTTGCTAAACAAGTGAAATCCAGGAAGCTCCTGCATGTGTATCCTATATCAAAATGAAGCTACTGAAATGAACTTTCTAGCAAAATTAACCTCACCGAAAAAAGATAAACAGAGCTCTCACAAATAATTAAACTCTATAGCAAAAACATTTCAGAAAAGGAAATACCATTAAATAACGAGAGCATAAATTCAAATGCATGCAAGTAGGTATGGTTAAGGATTTGCTTAGATACACAAGGAAATTTAAATCATGTCATTTGGTTGATTTACGAATTTTTGGCAATTTAAAATCTAGAGTACATAACCTGTAGGGTTTAAATATAGAAAAAACGGGGCAGAGGGTTGGCTCGGCCTACACGGGTCGGCCCAACCGAATGGCAGTGCATGCGGCATCGGTTAGCGGTTTTGCGGCCCGGCAGGGGGGCTGCCACCATGGGCTATGAGTGGTTCCAGGGGAGCTGCATGCTCCCATTGGATCGCGATCCGATGGCCCTCGAGGGAGCCATTGACGGAGGCACAAAAACGGCGGCTCAACCGCGTCTTAGCGACGAAAATGGCTCACCGTGGCGTCAGGGGCGGTGGTAACGGCGTGCGGTCGATGCAGTGTTCGTTGGCGACGCGGAGGCTGGAATCCCGATGCCAGGGACGACTCCCAGGTCAAGACACTGATGGGGTCGAGGTTAGAGGCGAGCTCCACAGCGACGTGGACGAGGCCGGGCCGGCTCCGCGTCGGTGCTGCACGACGGAGCTCAACGACAGCAACGACCTTGTGGGTTCCTGGCAAGAAAAGGGCGGTGTTTAGGTCGTAGGTACATCGTAGAGATGATAGGAACGGAGAGCAAGAGCGGAGATGCAGGGCAGTCGTGGCTGCGTCGAGCGACTAGGAACGACGACGCGACGTGAGTAACCGTAACGACACACAGCAGAGGGTGAGCTCACCGGGGACCTGGTGGCGACGGATTCACGTCGAAGGACTGAGTAGCGGCGGTCAGCGACGCTCCTCGTCGGAACAACGTGCGCATGCAGAATACCGGATGGCGGTGTAGTATATCCCGAGCTCCGCGCTGGCGATGGTGCGTACCGGCAGCGACGCACTCGATTGTGCTATCCTCCCGGCAGGTACCTGGCAAGGAGAGGGTGACGTTGAGGCATCGAGATTGAGGGACACGCAGAAAAAGAGAGTAGGGAGAGAAGAGAGAGGGGCGACATCCACGGCCACGTCGGGACGAGTTGCCAAAAGACGAGCTCGACTCTGCTAAGTGCTAACTCCATGGCCGGGGAGGGAGGAATCCAGGGCTTCGCCCTTGGTTCCTCAGGGATGGAGGAGGGACAGTGAGGAGCGACGTGGATAAGGGAAAAGGAGAGACTCGGTTTCCTTAATAAGCAAGGGCATGTTGTACCGTGGGCAGCGAGCACGGGCAGGAGAGAGGGGACAAGAAGGGCAGCGGGGGCTGCGCCAGAGCGTGAAGGGGAGTGGGACGGGGCCAGAGGAGAGGGGACAGGTCGGGAGAGGGCTGGTCGACTGGGAAATAGGCTTTCCCCTGCGCGCACGCTAGGTGTTTGATGGACGGTCGGCTCACGGGGCGCGCTCGATAGCGGCCAGCAGGAAGGGGACAAGGTTAGCTGCTAGCTTGGTCACGACTTGGTACAGGTAGGGGAGGTTGGTGGCAAGATGGTTCCAGAAGGGGAGCTCGTTTTGGAAATGGGTCATGCCATCGGTGCCCCAAGGTAAAAGTGAGAGAGAGAAGGGGTTAGGGCTAGATGTGGTGGTCTCTCATGCGTGGTAGAGGTGCAGGAGGGGTGTAGGTGCAATGCAACCAGGTCGAGTTGACAAGAGGGAGAGAGAGAGAGAGAGAGGAGAGAAGGGTGCACAGAATGATGGCATAGAGGCTCCGGTTGTTTTGCATTTATTGACGCGTACAGGAACATTGAGTTGCCAATGTTTCGCCGGAATGTTGATTAACTTCCATTCTGGTGAATTTTGGAACTCCAACATTACAATATTTAGCAAAGGTCATGCGAATTTTTTCCGTGAAAACCGAGACGGTGGTGTAATCAATTATCTTGTCTTGTAGGCGACGATGGTTATCAAGATGAAGGAAAGAATCGTGAATAGATATGTGGAACGCGCGACGGCCGACATGTATCGAAATAAGCGGAAAGATATAATGTGTCCTTGTCGAAGATGCAAGATAGGGTCGTTGTTCGACCCCTTTTCAGGCATAGTGAATCAACACCTGCTCAGGTATAGTTTTTATGGAGGGGCATACTCAGTGGATGAGTGATGATGGAGATGATGATAACAACGGTGGTGATGATGGAGATGATGATAACGAAGGTGATGATGATGAAGATGATCATAACTAAGGTGATGAAGAGGATGCCCCATATGACAATGGAGACGAGGTTGAAGAGGATGTCGCACATGTTGATGGTGATCAAGAAGGCCTGGAAGAACATGCGGCCAATGAGGACATGAGTAGAAATACCCCGCAAACCGCAGCCGTGCAGGACCGTCATGTTCAAGAACTTCTTCTCAGCAATACATCGACCGACCCCAAAATCGCTGGTAGACGGAAGCCTAAGCTGGATCAACTGGTGGTAGACTCGAGAACTCCGTTGTACAACGCAGCTCGCGGGACGGAGGAGAGCCGTCTGAGAGTAGCTCTCGATATTATGGAGATGAAGGCAAAATACAAATGGTTGGACACAAGCGTGGACGAACTCTTCGGATACTTGAAGATGCACTTTCCTAAAGATAACACGTGTGCCGGTAGCCTACATGAGGCCAAGAAAATCGTGTGCCCTCTCAATCTACCGCACAAGAAATACCACGCCTGCATCGGTGACTCCGTAATACTCCCTCTGTTTCTAAATATAAGCCATATAGTTTTTGGCACGGAAATTAAAGAACACATATTGTGAGAAAATTACACTAGGTTTGAGTGGGAATACCCCTATACATTTGACATGAGAAAATAGAGGACTTTGCATAGGATAAGAAAATATAATCAAATCCCTAAAAAAAGCCTATATTCTAGATTTTTTTCTCGGAGAACTATATGGCTTATATTCAGGAATGGAGGGAATATATCGGAATGAGCATGCCAAACTCGATACATGCCCACTGTGCGGTGAATCTCGATACAAGAGAGGGACGAGAAAATCTCCTCAAAAAGTTGTGTGGTACTTCCCGCTGAGGCCCCGTCTACAGCGGTACTTCGTGGACCCCAAGGAAGCAAATCTCATGCGTTGGCACGCGGAAAGAAAGGAGGCGGTGATGCGGGATGTAGAACGGGTTGAAAACCCAGTGCTAACACACCCTTCAGATGCAAGCAAGTGGAAAGCATTAGACGATGAGTATTACGAATAATTCGAGAAAGAACCAAGGAACATCAGGTTGGGTGCGAGCACCAACGGACTCAATCCGTTTGGCAACCAAAGCATCAAGCACAACACCTGGCCCGTGTTTGTATGTATGTACAACCTCCCCCCAGGGCTATGCCTGAAGAAGAAGTACATACACATGAGTACTGGTTGTTGGCCCAAGTAAAGGTCCTCCTAGTGAGCCTAATTTCTACCAAGGCCCATAGTTCTATCCAAGCATTAAATTTATCAGCCCATCTATGTTACCATTATTCTTATCTAACAAGATTAAAATCCCCACCAATAATAGCAGGACCTTTCCAGTGAAGGAAGAGTTCATGTAATTAGAGATAAACTTCTCTTTCTCCTCTTACTTCTGAAAGTGCATATGTTTTTGTTATCGCGTCTGTACTATGTACAAGTCTGAAATTGGCCAAGAGTGTGCTTTCATCGATGGTGTCATGGTGTGTGTTCATGGACGTGTTTGGTTCGCGATATTCACAATTACAGTGCAATCGATGGTGTCATGTGTGTTCATGTGCTTATACTATGATCATAATTTTGCTTATACCGATAATATTGTTTGTTTCACTTAACCCGTAGGCGGGTTTTACAATTTGCCTACACTGTAAATGATTTACATGGTAGGATATACTCCGCTGATTTTGCAAAAACATCATCGTCGTTTTTTCTGAAAAAACCCCGCGGTCCACTCTCATCTGCATCGTCTTCCCTCACTCCTCTCCCTCGGTCTCTCCAGATGCTCGCGAGGTCCACTGCCTCTCTCTCTCTCTCTCAGGGCCGGTTCATAGATTTCAGGGGGCCTAGGGTGAAACAACACAGTTCATAGTGGCTACACTTTTCTAGGGCGGGGGCTGATACGTCTCCAACGTATCGATAATTTCTTGTGTTCCATGCCACATTATTGATGTTATCTACATGTTTTATGCACACTTTATGTCATATTCGTGCATTTTCTGGAACTAACCTATTAACAAGATGCCGAAGTGCCGGTTCCTGTTTCTCGCTGTTTTTGGTTTCGAAATCCTAGTAACGAAATATTCTCGGAATCGGACGAAATCAACGCCCAGGTTCCTATTTTACCCGGAAGCATCCAGAACACCCGAGAACCGCCAGAGAGGGGGCACAGGGCCACCAAACCCTAGCCCGGCGCGGCCAAGGGGGGGGGCGCGCCCCCCTAGGGTGTGGGCCCCCCTTCGACCTTCCTGCGCCGCCTCTCCGCCTATAAAAAGCCCCTGGATCAGAAAACCCGATACCAATTGACGAAACCCACGTAAACCTGCCGGAGCCGCCGCCATCGCGAAGCCAAGATCCGGGGGACAGGATCTCTGTTCCGGCACGCTGCCGGAGCGGGGAAGTGCCCCGGAAGGCTTCTCCATCGACACCACCGCCGTCTTCACCGCCATCTTCATCACCGCTGCTGCTCCCATGAGGAGGGAGTAGTTCTCCATCGAGGCTCGGGGCTGTACCGGTAGCTATGTGGTTCATCTCTCTCCTATGTGTGTCAATACAATAATCTCATGAGCTGCCTTACATGATTGAGATTCATATGATGATGCTTGTAATCTAGATGTCATTATGCTAGTCAAGTGAGTTTTACCTATGTGATCTCCGGAGACTCCTAGTCCCACGTGTGTAAAGGTGACGAGTGTGTGCACCGTGTGGGTCTCTTAGGCCATATTTCACAGAATACTTACTCATTGAATGGCATAGTGAGGTGCTTATTTATATCTCTTTATGATTGCAGCATGTTTGTATCACAATTTATCTATGTGCTACTCTAGTGATGTGTTATTAAAGTAGTTTTATTCCTCCTGCATGTGTGCAAAGGTGACGAGTGCGTGCACCGTGTTAGTACTTGCTTTATGCTATGATCATGATCTCTTGTAGATTATGGAGTTAACTATTGCTATGATATATTGATGTGATCTATTCCTCCTACATATGCATGAAGGTGACAGTGTGCATGCTATGCTAGTACTTGGTTTAGTCTTTTGATCTATCTTACACTAAAGGTTACTAAAACATGAGCATTATTGTGGAGCTTGTTAACTCCGGCATTGAGGGTTCGTGTAATCCTACGCAATGTGTTCATCATCCAACAAAAGTGTAGAGTATGCATTTATCTGTTCTGTTATGTGATCGATGTTGAGAGTGTCCACTAGTGAAAGTCTATTCCCTAGGCCTTGTTCCTAAATACTGCTGAGTTACTACTGCTTGTTTACTACTACTGCGTTACTACTGGCTTGTTTCATCGTTTTCTTGCGTTACTATCGCTGCAATACCACCACCATCAACTACACGCCAAGCACTTTTCCGGCACCGTTGCTACTGCTCATACTTATTTATACCACCTGTATTTCACTATCTCTTCGCCGAACTAGTGCACCTATTAGGTGTGTTGGGGACACAAGAGACTTCTTGCTTTGTGGTTGCGGGGTTGCATGAGAGGGATATCTTTGACCTCTTCCTCCCCGAGTTCGATAAACCTTGGGTATCCACTTAAGGGAAACTTGTCTGCTGTTCTACAAACCTCTCGCTCTTGGAGGCCCAACACTGTCTACAAGAATAGAAGCTCCCGTAGACATCAAGCACTTTTCCGGCGCCGTTGCCGGGAGGAAAGGTAAAAAGGCTCTCATACTACGGTCTCGGGTAAAGTATTTTTCGGCGCCGTTGTGTGTGTGCTCAAAGCTATTTCCTTTAGATCCTGCAATTGCATCTTTTTGTTTCTTGTTTACACTAGTTTGGCATAATGGACAACAATGAGCTTCTTGTTCTATTTCCTGATTTAAAACATGGATTGTTTGATGCGAAAATTAAAAAACCTATGAAATCTTATTTGCATGCTGGTAGTAATATTAGTATGAACGCTTTGAACACCAATGTTGCTAATGATATAGAAAGTTCTAAGCTTGGGGAAGCTGGCTTTGATGAGCATGATATTTTTAGTCCCCCAAGCATTGAGGAGAAAATTTACTTTGCTGATACTTTGCCTCCTATTTATGATGATATTGGTCTTTTAGTGCTGCCTACTATGGAGGATAAGTTTAATTATGATTACAATATGCCTACTATATTTGATGATGAGAATAATAATGATAGCTACTTTGTCGAATTTGCTCCCACTACAACTAATAAAACTGATTATGCTTATGTTGGGAGTAGTAATAATTTTGTGCATGAGACTCATGATAAGAATGCTTTATGTGATAGTTATATTGTTGAGTTTGCTCATGTTGCTACTGAAAGTTATTATGAGAGAGGAAAATATGGTTGTAGAAATTTTCATGTTACTAAAACACCTCTCTATGTGCTGAAATTTTTCAAGCTACACTTGTTTTATCTTCCTATGCTTGTTACTTTGCTCTTCATGAACTTGTTTATTTACAAGATTCCTATGCATAGGAAGCATGTTAGACTTAAATGTGTTTTGAATTTGCATCTTGATGCTCTCTTTTGCTTCACATACTATTTCTTGCGAGTGCATCATTAAAACTGCTGAGCCCATCTTAATGGCTATAAAGAAAAGAACTTCTTGGGAGATAACCCATGTGTTATTTTGCTACAGTACTTTGTTTTATATTTGTGTCTTGGAAGTTGTTTACTACTGTAGCAACCTCTCCTTATCTTAGTTTTGAGTTTTGTTGTGCCAAGTTAAGCCGTTGATAGAAAAGTAAGTACTAGATTTGGATTACTGCGCAGTTCCAGATTTCTTTGCTGTCACGAATCTGAGCCCACTGCCCTGCAGGAAGCTCAGAAAATTATTCCAATTTACGAGCATGATCCTCAGATATGTACGCAACTTTCATTCAATTTGAGCATTTTCATTTGAGCAAGTCTGGTGCCATTTTAAAATTCGTCAATACGAACTGTTCTGTTTTGACAGATTCTGCCTTTTATTTCGCATTGCCTCTTTCGCTATGTTGGATGAATTTCTTTGATCCACTAATGTCCAGTAGCATTATGCAATGTCCAGAAGTGTTAAGAATGATTGTGTCACCTCTGAATATGTCAATTTATATTGTGCACTAACCCTCTAATGAGTTGTTTCGAGTTTGGTGTGGAGGAAGTTTTCAAGGGTCAAGAGAGGAGGATGATATACTACGATCAAGGAGAGTGAAAGCTCTAAGCTTGGGGATGTCCCGGTGGTTCATCCCTGCATATATCAAGAAGACTCAAGCGTCTAAGCTTGGGGATGCCCAAGGCATCCCCTTCTTCATCGACAACATTATCAGGTTCCTCCCCTGAAACTATATTTTTATTCCATCACATCTTATGTGCTTTTTCTTGGAGCGTCTCGTTTGTTTGCTTTTGTTTTTGTTTGTGTTTGAATAAATTGGATTACATCATGCTTGTGTGGGAGAGAGACACGCTCCGCTGGTTCGTATGAACACATGTGTTCTTAGCTCATAATATTCATGGCGAAGTTTTCTCTTCGTTAAATTGTTATATGGTTGGAATTGGAAAATGATACATGTAGTAATTGCTATAAATGTCTTGGGTAATGTGATACTTGGCAATTGTTGTGCTCATGTTTAAGCTCTTGCATCATATACTTTGCACCTATTAGTGAAGAATACATAGAGCATGCTAAAATTTGGTTTGCATAATTGGTCTCTCTAAAGTCTAAATAATTTCTAGTATTGAGTTTTGAACAACAAGGAAGACGGTGTAGAGTCTTATAATGTTTTCAATATGTCTTTTATGTGAGTTTTGCTGCACCAGTTCATCCTTGTGTTTGTTTCAAATAAGCCTTGCTAGCCTAAACCTTGTATCGAGAGGGAATACTTCTCATGCATCCAAAATACTTGAGCCAACCACTATGCCATTTGTGTCCACCATACCTACCTACTACATGGTATTTCCTGCCATTCCAAAGTAAATTGCTTGAGTGCTACCTTTAAACAATTCAAAATTTATCACCTCTGATTTGTGTCAATGTTTTATAGCTCATGAGGAAGTATGTGGTGTTTATCTTTCAATCTTGTTGGGCAACTTTCACCAATGGACTAGTGGCTTCATCCGCTTATCCAATAATTTTGCAAAAAGAGCTGGCAATGGGATTCCCAGTCCCAAATTAACAAACTAAAAATAGACACTCCTCCATGGTATGTGATTGTTGGACGGCACCCGAAGGATTCGGTTAGCCATGGCTTGTGTAAGCAAAGGTTGGGAGGAGTGTCATCATAATAAAACTAAAATAAAAAGGTACTCCTTCATGGTATGAGATTGTTGGCAGGCACCCGAGGATTCGGTTAGCCATGGTTTGTGAAAGAAAGGTTGGAAGGAGTGCCATCCAAAAATAAAATAAAATGGGAGCCGCTCTTTGAAGGTTTGTCTGGCAAGGGGGTTAGAGTACCCGCTACCATTCGTTGACAACAACATACACCTCTCAAAACTTTACTTTTATGCTCTCTTTATGTTTTCAAAATAAAAGCTCTAGCACAAATATAGCAATCGATGCTTTCCTCTTTGAAGGACCATTCTTTTACTTTCATTGTTGAGTCGGTTCACCTATTTCTCTCCATCTCAAGAAGCAAACACTTGTGTGAACTGTGCATTGATTCTTACATACTTGCATATTGCATTTGTTATATTGCTTTGCATTGACAATTATCCATGAGATATACATGTTATAAGTTGAAAGCAACCGCTGAAACTTAATCTTCTTTTGTGTTGCTTCAATACCTTTACTTTGAATTATTACTTTATGAGTTAACTCTTATGCAAGACTTATTGATGCTTGTCTTGAAGTGCTATTCATGAAAAGTCTTTGCTATATGATTCAGTTGTTTACTCATGTCATTACCATTGTTTTGATCGCTGCATTCACTACATATGCTTTACAAATAGTATGATCAAGTTTATGATGGCATGTCACTCCAGAAATTATCTTTGTTATCGTTTTACCCGCTTGGGACGAGCAGAACTAAGCTTGGGGATGCCGATACGTCTCCAACGTATCGATAATTTCTTGTGTTCCATGCCACATTATTGATGTTATCTACATGTTTTATGCACACTTTATGTCATATTCGTGCATTTTACGGAACTAACCTATTAACAAGATGCCGAAGTGCCGGTTCCGTTTTCTCGCTGTTTTTGGTTTCAGAAATCCTAGTAACGAAATATTCTCGGAATCGGACGAAATCAACGCCCGGGTTCCTATTTTACCGGAAGCATCCAGAACACCCGAGAACCGCCGGAGAGGGGGCACGGGGCCACCAAACCCTAGCCCGGCGCGGCCAGGGGGCGCGCCCCTAGGGTGTGGGCCCCCTTCGACCTTCCTGCGCCGCCTCTCCGCCTATAAAAAGCCCCTGGATCAGAAAACCCGATACCAATTGACGAAACCCACAGAAACCTGCCAGAGCCGCCGCCATCGCGAAGCCAAGATGTGGGGGACAGGATCTCTGTTCCGGCACGCTGCCGGAGCGGGGAAGTGCCCCCGGAAGGCTTCTCCATCGACACCGCTGCCATCTCCACCGCCATCTTCATCACCGCTGCTGCTCCCATGAGGAGGGAGTAGTTCTCCATCGAGGCTCGGGGCATGTACCGGTAGCTATGTGGTTCATCTCTCTCCTATGTGTGTCAATACAATAATCTCATGAGCTGCCTTACATGATTGAGATTCATATGATGATGCTTGTAATCTAGATGTCATTATGCTAGTCAAGTGAGTTTTACCTATGTGATCTCCGGAGACTCCTAGTCCCACGTGTGTAAAGGTGACAGTGTGTGCACCGTGTGGGTCTCTTAGGCCATATTTCACAGAATACTTACTCATTGAATGGCATAGTGAGGTGCTTATTTATATCTCTTTATGATTGCAGCATGTTTGTATCACAATTTATCTATCGGAAATTCAATTCGGCTCCCGGGTGCGTATGCTCCCTCTACCAAGAAAACATATTTTGAAGTGTGGAAAAATTTTGACAAAAAATTCTACATGTACATCTCCATAATATATGTGTGTGCGTCAAGTTTCACGAAAAAATAATATTTTTGGTGGCCTATGTAAAAAGAGAAAACTTATCCTGTGAAAAGCATTGTTTTTAGCACTGAATTTTGTATTTTTTACACACGTCAAATGATAAGTTTATTTTTTATGAAACGACTTTGTGAGCGCTTAGCACGTGAAGATGTACGTGCGAATTTTTTGTTTCAATTTTTTTGAAATTTAAAATATGTGTAAGATGCATTTCAAAATATAGGGAGCATATGCTCCCATGTTCCAAAACACCACTCCCTCTATCTATGTGCTACTCTAGTGATGTGTTATTAAAGTAGTTTTATTCCTCCTGCATGTGTACAAAGGTGACAGTGCGTGCACCGTGTTAGTACTTGGTTTATGCTATGATCATGATCTCTTGTAGATTATGGAGTTAACTATTGCTATGATATATTGATGTGATCTATTCCTCCTACATATGCATGAAGGTGACAGTGTGCATGCTATGCTAGTACTTGGTTTAGTCTTTTGATCTATCTTACACTAAAGGTTACTAAAACATGAGCATTATTGTGGAGCTTGTTAACTCCGGCATTGAGGGTTCGTGTAATCCTACGCAATGTGTTCATCATCCAACAAAAGTGTAGAGTATGCATTTATCACGTTCCGTTATGTGATCGATGTTGAGAGTGTCCACTAGTGAAAGTCTATTCCCTAGGCCTTGTTCCTAAATACTGCTGAGTTACTACTGCTTGTTTACTACTACTTGCGTTACTATCGCTTGTTCTTCGTTTCTATCGTTACCACTTCGCTGCAATACCACCACCATCAACTACACGCCAAGCACTTTTACGGCACCGTTGCTACTGCTCATACTTATTTATACCACCTGTATTTCACTATCTCTTCGCCGAACTAGTGCACCTATTATGTGTGTTGGGGACACAAGAGACTTCTTGCTTTGTGGTTGCAGGGTTGCATGAGAGGGATATCTTTGACCTCTTCCTCCCTGAGTTCGATAAACCTTGGGTATCCACTTAAGGGAAACTTGCTGCTGTTCTACAAACCTCTGCTCTTGGAGGCCCAACACTGTCTACAAGAATAGAAGCTCCCGTAGACATCGGGGGCGATGGCCCCCCTAATTGAAAAAATCCTTAAATATATCTATTTATGCTAATTTTGTATATCTTACTTAAAGTTTAAGCATGATTGGTGTTCTAGGCCCCTTAACAATCTCAGTCAAGCTTCATCACTTGGTCACACACACACAAAAACTTAAAAAAAATATTATTATTCAGCAAGATAAATATTAGGGTAATACAATAACAAACTTAATAATATTTACATTTGAAAGATCCATGGTCTTCGAGAATCTTGGTCAAGACGTTTGAAACTAATAATTTCTATTGATCGCATCAACTATATACCATGATTCTTATTTTTACCAATAGCTACTTGTGCACATGTGTATTGTTTGCAAGAAAAAGAAATAATCAAACAAAAAAAAATATGAGGGTCGGTGTTGTTACGCACATTTGAGAATGAGTCGGAGTATAGGCACGTTAAGCTATAACTTCAACCTTCTATATTTTCTAGAATTATTCCAAACTCTACCGCCTAAAGAGTATGAATATAAGTGTACTAAGTGTGCAAAAAAATCTTGGACTAGGGACCTAACTGTTGAGGGCCCGGGCCGAGCGCCCCTCTGCCCTGCTCTCTCTCTCTCTCTCTCTCTCTCTCTCTCTCTCTCTCTCTCTCTCTCTCTCTCTCTCTCGCCAGCCGCAATCCTTTCCCCCCAATCTCATCTCCCTCCAACAGCCACCACAGCTCCCTCACGTAGCCACCACAGCTCCCTCACGCAGCCCCGCATCTCCTTCATCTCCTACAACCGCCGCCGCTCCCTTCCGCATCCTCCATTTCGGCGTCTCCATTAGAAAATGGAGATTTTTGGATGGTTCGCCGTAGTAGCTTCCCCGGCGGCGCCGCGAAGAGAGAGAGGCCGTGCGACCTTCTTGCGCCGACGTCTTCTCCACGATAGAGAGGTCGCGCTCCAACTCTACACACTGGATTTCAGGGCAGGATATGCGCCCCTCCAACCACGGTGACCTCGACCGAAAGGTCAAATTTGTCCGCCGTGAGGAAATCCTCTGAATCGCGTCCACGCTCCTTGCTCGCTACCCCCAGAGGGCTCCTCCACCCGCAGGCCGCTCAACAACCCTCGACGGGTGGGCCATGCAAAGGAGGCCTTTGGACGTTCTCATCTTTTGCGCTGCTGCCCGCACGGCTTCTTGTCGCATCAACGACCCGCTTAAGCACGTGTCTCGAAGGGTACCGGATGGCGTCTCGTAAGGCCCCGGAAGGATCTCACGAGAAAAGGGGATGAGAAATCAGACGAATTCAGATTCAATGGTGGAAGAAGCGGGTTCAAGATGAGAGAGGTTCAGAAATCTCTTTTACATTCGATGCCTTCGCACACATGTGATTCGGCTACTTAATGATCAAATCGACACTGGCAACAGGTCCCTCTTGGTGCATACACCAGGGCCACACACGCACGCAACTACCCTTCGCCAGTTGTGGGTCTTGGGACTAAAGATGGGCTCCCTTATTCGGTCGGTTGCTCCATAAACTCTATGTCCGGCTAAGCCAAAGGCACAGTCGTGACATTTTTCCCTCCTTGAGAGAATTCTCCTGCCCAAATGACAGCATTGGAAAGCGATGTCGAAGAACATGATAATCTTCCCAGGTGGAGTAATCTTCAGACAAGTGACTCCATTGAACTAGAATTGTCTTCGACATAGCAGCAACAGCAGAAAGGTCTGGTGGTGGTGGAAGCTTGTCGTAGACTAGTGTGTAGTTTTGTGTGAACGGCTTCAACTGCGACACGTGGAAGACCGGATGAACAACACAGTCTTGTGGCAACGCCAGCTTGTACGCTACCATGCCGATGCGCTCGATGATCCTGAACGGCCCGAAGTACTTGAAGGCAAGCTTGGCGCAAGGTCTGTTGATGACGGAGGTTTGCGCATATGGCTGAAGCTTCAGTAGGTCACCTTCCTGGAACTCGCGCTCCGTGCAATTCTTGTCGGCGTAGGCCTTGATGCGCACCTGGGCACGTAGAAGATGATCACAAAGTAATTGAAGAAAACCTTGATGTTCTTCGGCCATCTCCTTGATTGTCGGCGTTAACTTGATGCCTAGATTTCGGAGTGCGCCAAAACTTGGTTCCATTCCATATAGGGCCTTGAATGGAGAACATCCAAGCGAAGTGTGGTATGAGGAACTGTACCAGAACTCCGCCATTGCCAGCCAACATTTCCACTTGTTCGGACAGTCATGAACAACACATCGAAGATAATGCTGCAGACATTGATAAACGCGCTATGATTGCCCGTCCGATTGAGAGTGATAAGCTGTAGAGTAACAGAGCTTCGTACCTACTACAACAAATAACTCCTGCCAAAAATTACTAGTGAACACCTTGTCATGATCCGAGACGATTGACAGAGGCACACCATGGAGCTTGATGATTGAATCCATGAACACATTTGCTACTGACTGCGCAGTGAATGGGTGACGCAGAGGCATGAAATGTGAGTACTTTGTCAGTCTAGCCACCACAAATAGTATAACATCATAACCGTCAGATTTTGGAAGGCCCTCAATGAAGTCCATTGTCACTGCGGCCCATGGACGTTCATGAATTGGTAGAGGTTGTAGCAGTCCTGCCGGGCTCCTAATGTTTTGGGGCATCCCGACAATTATATACCTGCTAACCCGGCATGATCATGTTTAGCCTGCTGACAAAACCGGACACTGCTTAATCCATTCCTCAACTTTCCTTTTCATGACAGGCCAGTAATACAAGCCCTTTACTCACTGATAAGTGGCTCGACCGCCAGAGTGGCCTCCAACAGCTGAACTGTGAAGAGCAGAAATGAGCACTACAAGAGAATTGCTCCATAGAGGCATTATTTTGGTCCGCTAGAGACACTTACTTTGCCTTTACATAGTTGTAGACGCATTTTTCAGATTGTCTCAAAAGTGTCACTATGGGCAGTGTGTCTTAGACAATAGAGTCATTTTATGAAACGCCTATATATGACATAAGGTCATTTAGTAAAGACATCATGTCATGTATCTACTACACAGAGAGTCATTTGAAAGATATACTTGGAATATGTATATATCCGCTATAGAGACACTTTCATGGGGCGTTTTAACTTATCTCTAACATCAATAGAAACGTTTTAGTGTGGCAATGTATCCATCTCCAGAAATGTAGAGACATTTAGGCAAGACATTTTATTCGGCCTTTAGAAATACATGTAGAGACATTATTTTTCCTTCTGAATATGTAGAGACACCTTCTTGTGGCATTTTATTCTTTTCTTAAGACATTTATATAGTCCATGTAGATGCATCTTGGTATGTCTCAAGAGACATCATATATGCATTTTTATGTCTGCCATAATATAAAGATGTTGTCTAAAACATATGGAGATTGAATAATAGAATAATACATATGCAAAATATTATTCTGACATAAGAACAAAACATAATTGGATACTCATTCATAGAAACTGTCAATATAGATACACTGAGATTCACAAAATGTAAACAAATTAAATATGAGTGTGTAAGCTAGATGCCTATGAAAGGAAAAACAGAAAAAAAAAATGCACAAATACAACTTCCTTGTTGCACAAGATCAAAAAATCCAAACAACAATATTCTTAAAATTACTACACACCACTAGACCATGAATAAGCACTAGACTTCACTTCCCAGGTATTGTCGCCAGCCACCATATATCGTGATGCTTGGTCATGGTCACAGCATCAGCGAGGAAGAGCGGAAATTCAATTCGGCTCCCGGGTGCGTATGCTCCCTCTACCAATAAAACATATTTCGAAGTGTGGAAAAATTTTGACAAAAAATTCTACATGTACATCTCCATAATATATGTGTATGCGTCAAGTTTTACTAAAATATAATATTTTTTGTGGCCTATGTAAAAAAGAGAAAACTTATCCTGTGAAAAGCATTGTTTTCAGCACTGAATTTTATCTTTTTTACACACGTCACATGATAAGTTCATTTTTTATGAAGCAACTTTGTGAGCGCGTAGCACATGAAGATGTACGTGCGAATTTTTTGTTTCAATTTTTTAAATTGAAAATATGTGTAAGATGCATTTCAAAATATAGGAAGCATATGCTCCCATGTTCCAAAACATCGCTCCCGAGGAAGAGATGCTTGACAGTTATAAAACTGCATACTGTAGAACAATATTTGGAATCCAGGCAGACTGCTATCTGGTGTTATGTAAGCAAAGCCGGACTGGAACTTTCAACATCATCGTGTACGCCAAGCTCTGCACATCTGTCGCAATTAGCCACTAGATCCAAACTTCCTGAAAACAAAATAAACACAAATGCTTACGTTTTACAGAAAAACTGGGATTTAACACAGGGTTACTAATTTCCAACGTCAATGCAATTTTGGGAATTTATGCCTATCTTAAATATTAAGCTTGAACATGATGGCTTGAGAGCATCCCCACTCGTTGGCGCTCCCCACGTCCAAATCCGGCGAAATTTTCGTCCGGATTGGAGGAAGATTTGGCGTGGGGAGGAGTAGTTTCCCAGTCGTGTGCTCCCAAGCGGCGTTTCTCGGGGAAAAAGAGGATGGCTCGGGGAATCCGGACGAAAGAGGAGACACGTGGGCGTGGACGGTTGGTTTAGCTTCATCCGGAGTCCCCGGGAGACCCCCGGGAAACCGAGGATGGCATGGGGAGTCCGGACGAAAATAGACTCAAATCCGGACCAAAACGAGAAACCGGGGCCTGACTGGGCCGTTTTTCGCCGTCCGGATGAAAAAAAATGGCCGTGGGGAGCTCTGTGGGGAGACGAGTGGAGATGCTCTGACCACCAGATGTACTTGCACGGTCTTGAATACTATGTAAGATCTAGGCTTAAATCCTTATGTCTCTCTCCAGTTCTAATTCAGGCATCTTAGTAGCAGCCAAGAGAGTTGGAGCAAGAGCACCCACCTGTAGTCAAAGCTGGAGCCGCTCCTTTGTAGCCACGCGGCCGGTGACTTGTCCTGGAGCCGAGGTCGAAGAGCCCTAGTAGCACCCCAACCTGAAGAATTTTTGGCAAAAGAGACCACCCTGCCCAATTTATTGACAAAAAGGACCACTTGTGAGTGCAATTGAAAAAAAAGACCACCTTCTCAGTGGCGGCAGCGCCCCCAGGCGACACGTGGCACATGCCGCCGTAGGCTGTGGCGGCAGGAGCTTGCCGTCCCCGCGCCGTCCGTCGCCGTCAGCTGTGGCGGGCCATGCCGCCAGAGGCAACGGAGGCAGGGTGACATGGAGGATGCCTTCACTGAGTGTGGCGGCAGGCCCCGCCCCTTGCCAAAAAATCCCATCACGCGATCGCCGCATCGTCATCTTCATCCACGCGGCCGCCAGTCATAGATTAGTTTAGCAAATTGTTCTAGCTCATATCAATTTTTGAAAATTCATATCCTTTGATCCGGAGCTCGCTTTTAGATGAGACTTCTTGCGTTAAGTTTGTAATTAGATTCTGTATAACTTCCTTGTAGAAAGTTTTTCCATCCGAGAAACTTTTTCTGACAACTTTTCGAGCGAAATTATTAAAAAACCGCGAAACGTTTAATCTTGTAACAATTATAGAAAAACCATTACACATACAAAATTAGGAAATACTATACCCCTGGATTCATAAAAATGAATAGAACACAATTATGAAATAAAAATTGACTTTGATAAAGTTTCAAAATATTGAAATTTGATTATGAGAATTTGAGTATTTGAGTATTTTTTACCTAATCCAAATTCTAGAAATCTAAATGAAATGATTCTTTTTGCAAATGGATCATATCGATGTCCTACACCCAATAACATCACTTCCCAAAAATATTTGAAGGACACTGACGCCAAGGCTGTCAGTAAGTTTTCCGCTCTCTTGCTTATAAGCTTTTGAGTTTTCACCGATTTGTTTCCAAGTTTCCACCGTCTTGTTCTTACCGGTTTGTTCTCACACTTATTTTCTTAAACCTTTGCCTAGGGCTCTTTCCGGAGTCGCAGATACGCACCGAGGCCGCTGTCAACAAGCTTCGGGTCGAGCAGGTGGTGGATACCAATCTCCCCTGGACCGCCAAGGACTATCTCACCCCTGGACCGCCAAGGACTATCTCACCGCGCTATTCCGCATGATTACCCATATGCGCGCGGTTGACCGGACCCTTGGCTTGTTGCCGAGCGCCGCCACTGCCGTTTTCAAGTGCCTCCGGCCCGGCGAACCTGTTCCGGAAAGCATTGACCTCGTCGGCCGAGCGCCTCCCGCATGAAACAAGCCGGCGGCTAAGCGAGTGGCGCCACTCTTCCGCCCGTGCCGTAGGCTGACATTGCACTTCGCTTCGTGTGCTCTTGGTACGAGGGCCTGGATATGGACGACGCCGCTCCCACCAATAAAGATCCAGCGAAGGGTGCCGCTCGCCGCGCCAGGGCTTACGAGATCGCCAGCTACGCCACCACCAGCCACTTCATTCCTCCTCCGGCTAACCTCAACGATGTCTTTACCGATGATGAAGAGGAGGAGGATGAAGAAGCCGGAGAAGGCGACCGCCGAGGCTGAAGCAGAAGCGTGCGAGGAACCTGCTGCCGGTGCCCCAGAGCTAGCTCCTGCTGCCCCAGAAGTACAAGTCCCTGTGAACCCCCAACAAGCCTCGGAAGACTCCGCTCCGCTTTACCAGACCCCTTGATCCTATCTTGCCTCGCAGAAAACAATGTTCGTTAAATTTGCCCCCGGTATGCTGGGGTGGAAGATGAACAGTATAAGTTTCCTCCTATCTACTGATGAACAGCCTAATCTCTATCCACCAGAGCAAGGTAAAAGTGTAAAATATGACATGTTCAATTAACTCAATTGTTATTTGAATAATATGGACTAGGATAATATGATTTGGATAAATATGATCATGAACAAGATGAATGTGTCTAAATGATTTTGATAGATGGGCTTGGCTATAGGCTTCACTTTTGTGAAAATGAATCTTGTTTAGAATAATGAAGGAAATGCATCTATAATGAAAATACACAAATCCTCATGTTTGAATTTGAATAATTTCCAAAAAGGTGGGTCGAAGTAGCTTGGGAATTAGTGTTACTGGTTTGGTAAAATTATTTTTAACCAAGGGCAAAAGGAATCATTTTAAAATGATTTAGAGATTTTATTTTATGCTCGAAAATACTCAAATTCTCATCTTTGAATTTGAATATCTGCAAATGGTTTCAAATATTTTTGGGCAGTGATGTTATTGGATGTAGGACATCGATATGATCCATTTGCAAAAAGAATCATTTCATTTAGATTTTTAGAATTTGGATTAGGTCAAAAATACTCAAATACTCAAATTCTCATATTCAAATTTCAATTTTTTGAAACTTTATCAAAGTGAATTTTTATTTCATAATTGTGTTCTACTCATTTTTATGAATTCAGGGGTATAGTGTTTCCTAATTTTGTACGTGTAATTGTTTTTCTATAATTGTTACAAGATTAAACGTTTCGCGATCTTTTAATAATTTCGCTCGAACAGTTGTCTGAAAAAGTTTCTCGGATGGAAAAACTTTCTACAAGAAAGTTATACAGAATCTAATTACAAACTTAACGCAAGAAGTCTCATCTAAAAGCGAGCTCCGGATCTAAGGATATGAATTTTCAAAATTTGACATGAGCTAGAACAATTTGCAAAACTAATCGATTCATAGAAGACTGGCGGCGTGTGGATGAAGATGGATGCGGCGATCGCGGGACGGGATTTTTTGGCATGGCCTGCCGCCACACTCGGTGGAGGCATCCTCCACGTCACCTTGCCGCCGTTGCCCCTGGCGGCATGGCCCGCCACAGCTGACGGCGACGGACGGCGCGGGACGGCAAGCTCCTGCCGCCATAGCCTTCGGTGGCATGTGCCACGTGTCGCCTGGGGGCGCTGCCGCCACTGAGAAAGTGTGCTTTTTTCGTCAATTGCACTCACAAGTGGTCCTTTTTGTCAATAAATTGGGTAGGATGGTCTCTTTTGACAAAATTTCCAACCTGAAATCCAAAAAACAGAGAGCAAATCAGAGAATTTGGAGCTGTAACTGAAGGGGATTTTTTTGCGAAATAGGCTCAGGAGAGAGGAGGGATTCAGGAGCCAGTTGGTAACATTAACCCGTAGTCGTTGGCGGGGTTCAGGATGAGCGAGACCTGGGCAAGAAGAAACAAGGAGTTGAGAGATCAGGGGAGTGTTCGTGTCTGCCTTGTGTACTAGAAGCGCTCCTGTATGTGGGCTATTTGACAAAATGCCCCGCTTTACTTTGGCATTTGACTCAAAGGGCACATTTAGTTTGGCATGGATGAAATGCCCTACTTTACATTGCCCATTTGCTAAAATGCCCCCACTTAGGTGATTTACTGCTAACAGAGACAATCTTGTCTTAATCTAATCTCTAATCTGCAATTCATCAAAGCTGTCGATGTTTACCTGTGTGTCGCTCATGTCGCTCCCGTATGAACAGAGGCAGGCAACGCCGGCGACGGCCACGACCAAGCCCCAGCGCTGTCTCTATCATCGCCCGCTGTCTGCACGCGCGCTCCACTGGCCGGTGGCGAGACAGCTACCGGCGGCTGCCCGGCTAGCGGGAAGAGATGGAAAAGAAGCACCTGCTGGCGCTAGCGCTAGCGCAGAAGCACTGCACCGGCTGCGAGCCCGCGTGGGCGCAGCCGTGGGGGTGGGCCAAGACGGCCTTCTTCCTAGTCGCCATGCTCGTCTCAATGCTGCTCGTCTGCGCCCCACCCCTGCTTGTTGTGCTCCTCGACCTCGCCCTCCCGCCCACGCTGCTCTCGATGCACCTCTCCGCCAGCGCGGTGACCCCGAACGCGTCCTTTGTTCCAGGCCCGGGCGTTCGAAATCCGGTAGACATCGAACAGGGTCGTGACCCGGCCGCGAATCACATTGTTGGGAGTCTCTGTATCTCTGATCTGCTTCGGTACTTCAGGATTGGATCTCAATATCTTTTATCCAGAATACTATACTGTATTCACACATGTTCAGGTCAATTAACACCGCATGAAGTTAACTGCTGCTCACAAGTTCCATTCTTCAAATTGAGATCAGTAACGGATCAACTATCTAGGGTGCAGATTTGATTTTCCGTGAGTTATCCAAGTAATTTTAATGCATGCATTTCTACTCTTTAAGTTTCTTTCGAAAACTCTTATTGCATTTATATTCAACTCTTACCTAACTTCCCATCGTGTTGTTTGCCTGAAATTGGTTCGCAGGGCCTACACACGACTATCTGGCCATGTTCTCACTGTTGTTCAATACGTATTCTCGCGATATGCATGGAACGATGCACTACCCAAAATCAAAATCAATGTGAGAAATACAATGCTTGAATGGTGGCACACATCTCCTTATACTTTCCAGTCCAAGTGTCGAAGGAAGGTTTGCTGAAAATAAACGACCGCACTCATTTTTTTCTTTTGAGGCAAATCAGTGGGTTTCCCACTGTGTATATTTATAAAATTTTCAAAAGTTTATATGTACAAAAAGGGAAGCATATTGCTAGAGATAAGCAATAGCTGGCTAACTAGAAGGCCCTAAGCCCAAAGGAAGAAGAAAAAAAAAACTTATTTGGGATTATCGAAATCTCTCAACCCAAGACTTGAGGCCGCATAAGACTTTCTAGGAGCCTTATGTAGAAGAAGCAGAACTTCATCCTTGAACTTTCTTCGACATCTGTATAGACTTGGTGGAGTACTTTTGAAGATAAAGTCATTTTGAGTAGTCCAGATGACCCAAGTTATCAACATGATGGTCATCACAAAAAAAAAAGTTATCAACATGATCAATTCCATAAAATATGGGACATTGAGGAAAAGCTTCACGCTGGCAATAAAACTTTGAATATTTGTCTGCTGAGGAGGAGTCCAATGTATCTCCAACACATCTGGGTAAAAGGGCATTGGAAGAACAGATGATTTCTGGTTTCTAACTAATCTTGTCCACACATTATACATGAGCAATTATCTATGAAAATATTCTTCCTTTGCAACATAGCTCTAGTGTTTAGACGATTATGAATCAGCACCCAGAAGAAAACCTTATGCTTCTGCTGACAACAACCTTTCCACATCCACTTTAAGGCTTGTATAGTACCACCCAAATCCATGAGGGACTTATAAACTGTGGATGTTTTAGTGGCTACAGAATTCCCAAAAACTGTCCAAGTATCAAAATCATCAACTAGCTCAAGATTCAAGAGCATAGCAGAAAAAGTTGGAATTGCAGCAAAGCCTCTTCAGATAAATGAAGGTGAAAAAGATCAGCCATATCATGAGCAAGCGGGCTCGTATAATAGAAATATCTTCATCTTTACAGAAGGAAAAGAGGTGTGGCCATGTTTCTTTCAAGCTGTGAATAGCCCATTTATCCTTCCAAAGAAGAATGGAGTTTCCTTGGATGAAATCACATTCAGCCAAATTTTTAAATGTTGGAAGCATTTTCAAGCAATCTCTCCACCAAAAAGAGACTTCTCTAGTTACGGCTGGAGGGAGGCAGCTTGGAATAATATAATTCCCAAGATATTTTTACCCAAGGCAGGTCAGCTCTGCTCTGTAGAATTTATGTAGATGCTTGATACGTTCCAAACGTATCTATAATTTTTGATGCTCCATGCTTGTTTTGTTACAATTTTATATGTTTATGTGCACTTTTCCACACTTTTTAGTATTTTCTGGGACTAACCTATTAACGCAATGCCGCAGTGCCAGTTCCTGTTTTTTGCTGTTTTGTGTTTCGGAAAAGTTGTACATGAAAGTTTCTCGGAATTGGACGAAACAAAAGCCCAGAGTCTTATTTTTCTGGGACGAAGACGAAGCCAGAAGGACACGCACAGGAGAGCTGCCACGTTGCAGTACATAGGGCAAGCGCGACCCCACCCTTGGCCGCGCCTGATCCGTCACTAGTACGAAAAGACTTATAGATGAGATCTTATTTATGTGGCGCACCAACTCCCTATGCGCCACAGAAACAATATATGTGGCGCACGATTCACAGTGCGCCACAAAAATAGCTTAGTTTTGTGGTGCACTGCTAGTACATGCGCCACAGAAATAAGGTGGGGCCCACATCCTGCCACCACCAATAATTGGTGTCGTTATTTCTGTGGCGCAGGGCTAGCAGTGCGCCAGAGTAATTAGTTATTCTGTGGCGCACCCCTTCGGGTGCTCCACAGAAATATGTGATTATGTGGCGCACTTGTGCTGGTGCGCCACATAAATTGTGCGATTATATATCTGCTGCACCCCTCCCTCGCCCGTACTCATGCACTCTCTTCCTCTCCCTACCGTCGCGCACCGCCGCCTTCCATGGTGAGCGCTGCCATTGCCGTCGCCGCCGCCTTCCTCCGCGAGGGCCGCATGCTGCCACGCTCCACCCATCCCCGCCACCAGAAGCACAAGCCGCTCCGTCGTGGAGGAGGAGGGGCCGCCGCATCAAGGAGGAGGGGCCGGCGCCGCGTCAAGGAGGAGGAGGAGCCGCCCGTCCTCCACCCCTGCCGTCGTCGTAAACCTCCTCCTCCACCCCTATCGTCGGTGAGGTCTCTCCCCTCCCCTCCCTCTTCTTCTCCCGCGCGAGCACAAAGTGCTCGACGAAATGCTTCTATGCCATCTAAGAGAAATAGTCATGCAAATATAAGAACAGATACTACCTGATCTAGTTGGTTTATACCTGTGGCTTGCTTGCTCCTCACTGCTTTATCAATTCCCTACTGATCCTAAGTACCCATGAATATCTGGTGGTGTTCTTGTGCTGTTTAGTTACTGTCAACACATGTGTTTGCATGTGTGTGTGAGCTGCTTGTAGTGTCACTTGACTGTTCAAGTTTCAATGTTTGTTACTTTTCCTCTAGTGCAAGACATGATTGAGCTGATGTTTATCCACTGTTGGCCTTTATTCTTGGTAGCTCAAAGTGTCATGCACATGTGGCTTTACCTTATGGGTGTACTATTATTCAGTGGTTGACAGTAACTAAATAAGCTTATGCTTAATTAGTCAGATGTTGAATTAGTAAGATCAAGTACTGGCTTGAGTTCCTATTGGTAATCAATACCAACAGATAGCTACTTTATTTTAAGTAGAATTTCTTTTAAGGACTCTAGCTAGATTAGAGGGGAAAAAGATTTCTTCTTTGTTGCCTATGATAATGGATCATTAAATGTTTCCCTTTGTCCCTGGTTGCCTCCTTAATTGATGCCTTATGATCCAAATGATCCAAGTCCCTTGCATGATCTCATTTGTCCCTAATGTTGCTTAAGATGAATAAATTCCCTCTAATCACCATTTGGAGATCAAGACTAGTTCTGGATTTCCATTAGCTAGACTCCAATATTAAAAATGTCTCCCAAATATGGGGACAGACATTATAACATTACCCCAATGTTATTTCTCTCAAATGGGCAGTTTCTGATGGTATGCTTGCTCCTCACTGCTTTATCAATTCCCTACTGATCCTAAGTACCCATGAATATCTGGTGGTGTTCTTGTGTTGTTCGATTCATCGTCAACACATGTGTTTGCATGTGTGTGTGTGTGCTGCTTGTAGTGTCACTTGACTGTTCAAGTTTCAATGTTGGTTACTTTTCCTCTAGTGCAAGACATGGTTGAGCTGATGTTTATCCATTGTTGGCATTTATTCTTGGTAGCTCAAAGTGTCATGCACATGTGGCTTTACCTTATGGGTGTACTATTATTCCGGGCCTCTCCTATTTAACTATATGGTTAAATTATATGTTTGTCTGTTGTTAATCTCTCTCAGTGGCTGACAGTAACTAAATAAGCTTATGCTTAATTAGTCAGATGTTGAATTAGTAAGATCAAGTAGTGGATTGAGTTCCTGTTGGTAATCAATACCAACAGAGAGCTACTTTATTGTAAGTAGAATTTCTTTTAAGGACTCTAGCTAGATTAGAGGGGAAAAAATTACTGCTTTGTTGCCTATGATAATGGATCATCAAATGTTTCCCTTTGCCCCTGGTTGCCTCCTTAATTGATGCTTTATGATCCAAATGATCCAAGTCCCTTGCATGATCCCATTTGTCCCTAATGTTGCTTAAGATGAATAAATTCCCTCTAATCACCATTTGGAGATGACTAGTTCTTGATTTCCATTAGCTAGACTCCAATATTAAAAATGTGTCCCAAATATGGAGACAAACATTTTAACATTACCCCAATGTTATTTCTCTCAAATGGACAATTTTTGTACTTGCTGATGATTAGAATGTTTGGTCGATCACTACTCTCTGGGTGGCGTGAGTGAACCTGGTGTGATGGCGCAAATATCAATTTGTTGTGCATCCTACTTGGCTTCGCTTACGCCATCCCTGAATGTTTATATTTGTTTCGACCAAAAAAGTATGAGGCATATGATATCTAGTTGATACCACTTGGCTCTTTCTTCCATTTTAGTGCCGATGATTAGAATGTTTGGTCACCTATACACTCAGAGGCGGCGTAAGTTAGCCTGGTGTGATGGCACAAATATCAATCTGTTGTGCATCCTACCGGCCTCGCTTACGCCGTCTCGGAATGTGAATATTTGTTTCGACCAATAAAACATGAGGCATATGATATCTAGTTGATACCACTTGGCTCTTTCTTCCATTTTAGTGCCGATGATTAGAATATTTGGTCACCTATACACTCTAGGGTGACGCAAGTGAGCCTGGTGTGATGGCACAAATATCAATCTCTTGTGCATCCTACCGGCCTCGCTTACTCCGTCTCGGAATGTGAATATCTGTTTCGACCAACAAAATATGAGGCATATGATATCTAGTTGATACCACTTGGCTCTTTCTTCCATTTTAGTGCCGATGATTAGAATGTTTGGTCACTCGTACACTCGGGGGTGGAGCAAGTGAGCCTGGTGTGATGGCACAAATATCAATCTCTTGTGCATCATACCTGGCCTCACTTACTCCATCCCTGAATGTTAATATTTGTTTCGACCAACAAAGTATGAGTCATATGCTATCTAGTTGATACCACTTGGCTCTTTCTTCCATTTTAGTGTCGATGATTAGAATGTTTGGTCACCTATACACTACGGGGTGGCGCCAGCAAGCCTGGTGTGATGGCACAAATATCAATATCTTGTGCATCCTACCTGGCCTCACTGACTCCATCCCGAAATGTTAATATTTGTTTCGACCAACAAAATATGAGGCATTCCATTTAGTTCATACTAGCTACTTGTCCCTTATTTTAGTTGGCACTTTTTAATTGCATTGGCCGATGATTAGAATGTTTGGTCACTTGTACACTCTGGGTGGGGCCAGTGAACCTGGTGTGATGGTACAAATATCAATCTCTTGTGCATCCTACTTGGCTTTGCTGACCCCATCCCTGAATGTTAATATTTGTTTCGACCATCAAAGTATCAGGCATTCCATCTAGTTCATACTAGCTACTTATCTCTTATTTGAGTTGGCACTTCTTCATTGCATTGGCCTTTCTTCCATTTTATTGCCGATGATTAAATTTTGTGGTCACTACACACTTGGGGGAGGCGCCAGTGAGCCTGGTGTGATGGCACAATATCAATCTCTTGTGCATCCTACCTGGCCTCACTGACGCCTCGAAGGCGGTAAAGAAGGTGTTGTCCAAGGAGGAGAAAGGCGTCAAGGCCTCGAAGCGTCGCAACCAGCGCAAGAATATGAAGGGGAGGAATGCAGCGGCCACCGCCGCCCAACAAGTGGAGTCCACCCAGCACATCGCGTGGCAGATGCAGCTAAAAGCCAGCGCCGCGCAAGTAGACCTCCATTCCGAGCATAGCGGAGGCCATGCTCCTCGGCAAGCGAGAGGGGATCATCGGTGTCGCGCCCCCGACCTCGTCGGTGAGCTCGGTAAGTTCCCAGCTGCGTCCTGAAATGCCTGCACCCTTGCAAGTCTACATGGCGTCGTGGTTCGCCTCCACCGTCGCGCCGGCACCGTTCCCGACCTAAACCGGATGCCTAGGAGCGGTGACTCGTGCTCGGGCGCGACACAGAAGATGTGTCCGGTCCCGGAGGAGAGCATGCCGGTGCACTGATGACCCACAAGTATAGGGGGTGTATCGTAGTATCTTCGATAAGTAAGAATGTCGATCCCAACGAGGAGCAGAAGGTGTTGACAGGCAGTTTTGATGAAGGATTCACTGTAAATGCTCACGAACAAGTATTCAGGGGGTTTTGATGTAACAGATGAATAAAGTACTAGTAAGTAAAATGCGAGAGAAATAATTGCAGCGAGTGGCCCAATCCTTTTTAGCACAAAGGACAAGCCGGTTTGTTTACTTATAATGACCAAACGTTCTCGAGGACACACGGGATTTTAGTCTAGTGCTTTCGCTACATACGATTGATTAATCTTCATTGTTTTGATAAGTGTTGTGTGGGTGAACCTATGCTAATGTACCGCCCTTCCTAGGACTAATACATACTTGTGATTATACCCCTTGCAAGCGTCCGCAACTACAAGAAAGTAATTAAGATAAATCTAACCACAGCCTTAAACTCTGAGATCCTGCTATCCCTCCTTGCATCGATATACCAACGGGGTTTAGGTTTCTGTCACTCCGGCAACCCCGCAATTGGCAAACGAGTACAAGATGCATTCCCCTAGGCCCATAAATGGTGAAGTGTCGTGTAGTCGACGTTCACACGACACCACTAGAAGAATAACACCACAACTTAAATATCATAACATTGAATATTACTCAACCATAGTTCACTACTAACATTTAGACTTCACCCATGTCCTCAAGAACTAAACGAACTACTCACGAGACATCATATGGAACATGATCGAGAGGTGATATGATGATGAATAACAATCTGAACATAAACCTTGGTTCAATGGTTTCACTCAATAGCATCAACAACAAGTAGAAATCAGTATCGGGAGAGTTTCCCCTATCAAACAATCAAGATCAAACCCAAATTGCTACAGCGGTGACGATGTCCAGCGGTGGAGATGGCGGTGATGATGGTGGAGATGATGATTATGGTGATGGAGATGATGTCCGACTTGATGGCGGTGACGATGGCGTCGATTTCCCCTCCGGGAGGAATTTCCCGGCGGATTCCTGCCCGCCGGAGAGCTCTTTTCTCTCTGCTGTTCTCCGCCCCGCAGAGGCGGCTGTAACCCTTCGTGAGGATTCCTATGTGGCTTCGGTCTTCGGGACGAAGGGTTTCGCGAAGAAAAGGAGTCGAAAGAGGCTGAGGGGGCCCCACACCACATGGCGGCGCGGCTAGGCCATGGGCCGCGCCGCCCTATGGTGTGGGCCCACCTTGGGTCCAGCTGGCTCCCCCTTACGGCTTCCTTCGTCATCTGGAAAAATAGGATTTTTGGTAAAACTTCCTTCCACAGTTGATCTTCCGAAATATTGCATCCTGACGGTGCTTTTTCCAGCAGAATCCTGGCTCCGGTGCTCGATCTCCAAATAATCATGAAACATGCAAAATAGATGAAAATAACATAAGTATTGTGTCCCAATATGAAATATATCAATGAATAACAGCAAATTATGATATAAAATAGTGATGCAAATTGGACGTATCAACTCCCCCCAAGCTTAGACTTCGCTTGTCCCCAAGCGAACCGAACTCGGTAAACGGATCCACATGTTTATGGATTGAAGAGTCGATAAATAAAATACGGACAAGAAGCATCATATTCATTCACACAAGACATTATAGTAAACAACTTCCTCATATAACTCAACTTGAAACAAGTATAAGGTAATCACAAATAAAGGTGCATAAGAAATCATAATTGGTGATGGCAAACTTTGTTCTTGGTCAGAGAACATTTAACAGATTATACTTATCTATTGAGCAGCGCTCTTATAATAAAGCTTATGGTAAACTTGCATACTCAATCATATTAATCATTGATGACTTTCAAAGCTATATTCATTCAGGTAAAACTTGTACTAAACAAGAAAGAGTAAAGACATGATGAAGCAAATCACAATATAATAGTTTGATCACAACAACTCAAATGCTTGCTTGAGATGGAGGGAAATAGGTTTACTCGACTCAACATAAAGTAAAAGACAGTGCCCTTCGCAGAGGGAAGCAGGGATTAAATCATGTGCTAGAGCTTTTCAGTTTCGAAATCATATAAAGAGAATAAAAGTAAAGTTTTGAGAGATGTTTGTTGTTGTCAACGACTGGTAGCGGGTACTCTAACCCCCTTGCCAAACAGACCTCCAAAGAGCGGCTCCCATGAAGGACGTTACCTCTACCAGCAAGGTAGATCATCCCTCTTCTCTTTGTTTACACATGTACTTTAGTTTATTTAAGGATGACACTCCCCCCAACCTTTGCTTACACAAGCCATGGCTAACCGAATCCTCGGGTGCCTTCCAACAATCTCATACCATGGAGTAGTGTCTATTGCAAAATTAAGTTGCTTACTGATGAATCAGGGCAAACCATGTGAAGAGAATTATTAATGAAAGTTGATTAATTGGGGCTGGGAACCCCGCTGCCAGCTCTTATTGCAAAATTATAGGATAAGTGGATGAAGCCACTAGTCCATTAGTGGAGGCTGCCTAACAAGACTGAAAGATAAAACACCACATACTTCCTCATGAGCTATAAAACATTGACACAAATAAGAAGTAATAAGTTTTTGAATTGTTTAAAGGTAGCACATGAAGTATTTACTTGGAATGGCAGAAAATACCATGCAGTAGGTAGATATGGTGGACACAAATGCATAGGTTTGGGTTCAGGTTTGGATGCACGAGAAGTATTCCCCTCAAGTACAGTGTCTTTGGCTAGCAAGGTTAATTAGCAAGCATAAGAGTTGAGGGAAACAAACAAATATACATGTGATAGAAACAATCATGCATCTTACTTGTAAGCACAAACAGTTTTAACTTCAGAATATTAATGCTAAGGACTGATAAGAAAGATAATAATATCTTCTACATGTATTTCCCCCTATTCTTCTTGAACTCAAAGTGTTATTGCTATTGACCATTGCTAAGTTTGCCAAAACCAAATAGATTTACTTAATGCTCCCAAAGTGGTACCAATACTAAAATCAAGATCAATCATATAGTAGAAATTGCAAACTAAAATAAGGTGTGCAATATGTAAATGATAAGACTTCTCATTAATATTCCATAACGATAACTCACACCAAGGGATACATAGACAAACTAAAGGAGAGATACTTCCACACCGCAACCCATCTCATACGATAACTTCCCTACTCATGATATGACACTACTTGATAGTAAAAAGTAAACGGTAGTGATAATGTGATACCGCGGCACTCCCCAAGCTTGGAACAAACCAAGGGGATGCCAATACCGATGATGAATTACTCCTTTGGCGATGGTGGTGATGAATCCCTCATGCGCTTCTTACAGCATCTCCTTCGACTTCACCTTCTCAGCCTTGGTGATCCGCACTAAGTCTCGAAGAGATTCATTGTTATCTGAAGTCGGCGATGGCGAACCTGTGACGGGCATCAAGTAATATCCAAGCATTCTACGGAGTCGGCAATTCTCCTCCCTGAGTATCTCCACTTCTCTTCTTAGAGCCCGGTATTGACCACAAAACTCATCAGTAGTCCGTAGAGCTTCTTCCAACACAGGGAAAGAGTCGAGGCCAAGAGCAGGGGGTAAAGGTCCCTGCAAGTTATGAGAGAAAGAACGTCGAGTATCAACGGATCCCACCAAGACTTGCTTACTCCCCTACGCCTTGTTGCTCTTGTTTTGACGACACCCTTTTCACTTCTTCCTTCGAAGGCCCTTTGCCCTTGTTGTCGGAGGCCATGGTGCTTCTAAACTGAAAATAGATCCTGGCAGAAACAACTCGAAACAAAACACGTCGAAAACACGATATACGGACCTCCAGGGGTCCGGGGATTTTATAATAAAAATTTTCGTAACAAACGGAAAGTACCGAGTCGAACCGGAGTAGGAAAGGGCGACGAGGCGGTGCCACCATAGGTCGGCGCGGCCAGTCGAGGGCCGCGCCGGCCTGTGGTGGCACGCCCTCGAGCGTCTTTTCCACTCCATTTCGATCTCGTAATTTTTCATATTTTCCAAAAACAGCAAAAATATTGTTCGGAAAGTAAATCGCGAAATTTTCATTACCAGTACTGTTACCTATTCAAAGTCGAGTTCTGGCGGACTGTCAATTTGTCCTTTGATGAAAGCCTCCGGTGTTTCCACTTGAATAATATCAACATCAACATTATAAGAATCACCCGAGATATAATGCTTGAGTCTTTGTCCATTCACCACTTGCGTAGCATTGCCTTGGAGAGAGCTAATTTTAATTGCTCCTGAATGATACACCTCCTCAACAACATATGGTCCTTCCCATTTCGAGAGTAATTTCCCTGCAAAGAATCTGAGACAAGACCGATACAATAGGACTTTATCCCCAATATTAAACTCTCTTTTGATGATCCTTCTATCATGCCATTTCTTAACTTTTTCTTTAAAGAGTTTAGCATTTTCATAAGCTTCACTTCTCCATTCATCTAGAGAACTTAATTGTAGCAACCTCTTATTACCTAGCAAGTTTAGGGTCTTTATTTAATTCTCTAACAGCTCGATAAGCTTTGTGTTCTAGTTCTAAAGGTAAATGACAAGCTTTTCCAGTAAACCATTTTATAAGGTGACATTCCCATGGGGTTTTTATAAGCAGTTCTATAAGCCCATAGTGCGTCTTTCAATTTACTAGCCCAATTCTTTCTAGATTTATTAACGGTCTTCTGCAAGATAGATTTAATTTCTCTATTTGATAATTCTACTTGACCACTACTTTGAGGGTGATAAGCGGAAGCAATTCTATGATTAATACCATACCTAGCAAGAGTTTTTCTAAAACCTCCATGAATAAAATGAGAACCTCCATCAGTCATAATATATCTATGTACTCCAAATCTAGGAAAAATAATATCTAAAAGCATTTTTAAAGAGGTCTCACCATCAGCACTTTTTGTAGGTATGGCTTCCACCCATTTAGTAACATAATCAACTGCAACAAGTATATGAGTGTTACCTTTTGAAGAGGGAAAAGGTCCCATGAAGTCAAATCCCCAACAATCAAACGGTTCAATAACAAGAGTATAATTCATAGGCATTTCATTGCGTCTGGAGATATTACCAACCCTTTGACATTCATCACAAGATAAAATAAACTTCCTTGCATCTTTGAAGAGAGTTGGCCAATAAAAACCTGATTGTAGAACCTTTTGCGCGGTTCTATCTCCGGCGTGATGTCCTCCATAAGCACTCGCCATGACATTTACTCAATATCTCTTGTTGTTCATATTCGGGAACACACCTTCGCAGAATACCATCCACTCCTTCTTTATATAAGTGTGGGTCATCCCGAAATAATGCCTCAAGTCATAAAAGAATTTCTTCCTCTGCTTGAGACTGAAAAGGTTGGAGGCAAGTACTTGGAAACAATAAAGTTAGCATAATCAGCATACCAAGGACTGTCTCGCGAGCTCACCTTTATTACAGCCAATTGTTCATTTGGAAAACTATCATTAACAGGAACAGGATCATAAGCAATATTTTCCAATCTAGACAAATTATCAGCAACAGGATTATCAGCACCTTTCTTATCTACAATATGTAAATCAAATTCTTGCAAAAGAAGTACCCATCTAATAAGCCTCGGCTTAGCATCTTTCTTTGTCATAAGGTTTCTAATTGCAGCATGATCAGTATGAATGGTAACTTTTGAATCAACAATATAAGATCTAAATTTATCACAAGCAAAGACTACAGCTAACAATTCTTTTTCAGTAGTAGCATAATTTCTTTGAGCAGACATCAAGAGTTTTGCTAGCATAATGAATAACATTTAATTTTTTATCTACTCGCTGTCCAAGAACGAGCGCCTACAGATAAAATCACTAGCATCACACATAATTTCAAATGGTAAATTCCAATCGGAGAGGTTCAACTATAGGAGCAGTTGTTAAGGCTTTCTTTAGAGTTTCGAAAGCTTCCTTACAATCATCATCAAAAACAAAAGGTACATCTTTTTGAAGAAGATTAGTAAGAGGCTTTGAAATCTTGGAGAAATCTTTAATAAATCTCCTATAAAACCCAACATGACCAAGAACACTATGAATACCTTTAACATCCCTTGGATAGGGCATCTTCTCAATGGCTTCAACTTTAGCTCTATCAACTTCAATACCTCTCTCTGAAATTTTATGTCCCAATACAATTCCTTCATTAACCATAAAGTGGCATTTCTCCCAATTAAGAACAAGGTTAGTTTCTTCACATGTCTGCAAAACTTTATCAAGGTTCCGCAAGCAATTATCAAAAGAATTACCATAGACAGAAAAATCATCCATGAATACCTCTACAATACTCTCGCAAAAGCCATGAAAAATAGCAGACATGCATCTTTGAAAAGTAGCGAGGAGCATTACATAAACCAAAAGGCATACGTCTATAAGCATAAGTTCCATAGGGACAAGTGAAAGTGGTTTTCTCTTGATCTTTAGCTTTAACGACAATTTGTGAAAACCCAGAATAACCATCAAGAAAGCAAAAATGAGTATTTTTAGACAATCTTTCTAACATTTGATCAATAAATGGTAAAGGGTAATGATCGTTCTTAGTAACCTTATTAACTTTTCGAAAATCAATGCACATTCTATAACCTACAACCACTCTTTGAGGTATGAGCTCATCATTATCATTAGGCACAACAGTCATCCCTCCTTTCTTAGGAACGCAATGCACAGGACTAACCCATCTACTATCAGCAATAGGATATATAATACCAGCTTCAAGAAGTCGTAATACCTCATTTCTTACCACATCCTTCATCTTAGGAATTAGACGACGCTGAGGTTCAACAACAGGCTTCGCATCATCTTCCATATTAATGGCGTGTTGGCAAATAGTAGGAGAAATCCCCTTCAAGTCATCAAGAGTATAGCCAATAGCACCTCAGTGTTTCTTCAATATTTGCAATAATCTTTCTTCTTCGAACTCTGTAAGCTTAGAACTAATAATAACAGGATATATTTTCTTATCATCAATATGAGCATATTTAAGATTATCGAGCAAAGGCTTTAAATCAAAAACAGGATCTTCCTTTGGTGGCGGTGTTGTACCCAAATCTTCCACCTAGGTAAATCATGCTTGAGAATAGGTTGGCGAAGAAAAATCTCCTCAAGCTCATCTCTTTCTTTCCTAAAAACTTCACTCTCGCTATCCTCCAAATGTTGCTGCAAAGGATTATTAGGAACAAGAACAATAGATGCACACTCGCTCCATTTTAAAATCATTACTAGGCAAATCAGCTTTATAAGGAGTTTTGGTAAATTTAGAGAAGTTAAACTCATAAGATTCACCAGCAAATTTAGTCAAAATTTTCTCTTTCTTGCAATCTATAATAGCTCCACAAGTATTTAGAAAAGGTCTACCAAAAATGATAGGACAATAGTCACTAGCAGCTGTAACCAAGTACCAAAAAGTCAGCAGGATATTTAATCTTACCACATAGAACTTCCACATCTCGAACAATACCAATTGGAGAAATAGTTTCTCTATTAGCCAGCTGAATAACCACATCAATATCTTCAAGTTCACAAGAATCAATTTCGTGCATAATCTCCGTGTAAAGCTCATAATTAAGGTATAGCACTAACACTTGCACCAATATCACATAAACCATAATAGCAATGATCACCAATTCTAACAGATATCATAGGAACACTAGCTTGTTTGGGTTTATTAGGATGTGAAACAATATTAGAAGCATCTTCACATAAAATAATATGACCATCCTCCACATTTTCAGTCACAAGATCTTTAACTATTGCAACAGCAGGTTCAACTTTTATTTGTTCTTCAGGTTCTATAGGTTTCTTTTCACTTTTATGAACCGCACTATTTATAACAGAATACTCTTTCATTTTAGCAGGAAAAGGAGTTTTTTCAATATAAGCTTCAGGAATAACACGATCAGCGAGCTTCAACTACAACACACTTATTAATAGATGAATCAATTTTATCTTTATACGGTTCATGATACTTATCAAAATTCTTCTTAGGCAATTCATAATGAGAGGCAAAAGCTTTATAAAGGTTTACAACAACTTGAGAATCAAGACCATATGTAGCACTCATATTACGAAATGTATCAGTATCCATAAAAGCTTCAATGCATTTATAATCATAAATTATACCTGATTCTCTATCCTTGTCGTTCTCCCAACCTTCAGTATTTTCTTGGATCCGATCAAGAAGGTCCCTTTTAAACTCTTCCTTATTGCGTGTAAAGGATCGAGAACAAGAAGTATCTAGCAAGGTCTTGTCTTGAAAAGAAAGTCTTGCATAGAAATTATCAATAATAACATTACCAGGAAGCTCATGAATGGGGCATTTGAGCATTAAAGACTTCAATCTCCCCCAAGCTTGGGCAATACTCTCTCCATCATGAGGCCGAAATTATATATGCGGTTCCGATCTTTGTGAATTTCACTTGGAGGATAAAATTTGGAATAAAATAAAGGCACAATGTCCTCCCAATCAAGAGAATCACCATTCTTCAAGCAATTTATACCAATGCGCCGCTTTACCAGACAGCGATATAGATAATAGTTTCTTCCTAACTTCATTCATAGCAATACCTGCACATTTGAATAACCTGCATAATTCATGCAAAAACAGTAAATGATCACCAGGATGGACAGTTCCATCCCCTTCATAGCGGTTATCCATAACATGTTCAATAATTTTAGTAGGTATTTTATATGGTATTACTTCCTCACCTGGCGCCTCATCCACTACCGTTGTAGTAGTAGTAGATTTCCCAAATAGAAATTGAAGAGAAGATCTCTCCATAATGACTTATAGCAGCAGGCAGAAATAAAATCAGCACAAACAGTAAAGGTTTTCCTTACCAATTCCACTTACCAATAGCGCTTCACTCCCCGGCAACGGCGCCGGAAAATAGTCTTGATGACCCACAAGTATAGGGGGTGTATCGTAGTATCTTCGATAAGTAAGAATGTCGATCCCAACGAGGAGCGAGAAGATGTTGACGAGTCAGCTTTTGATGAAGGATTCACTCGTAAATGCTCACGGACAAGTATTCGTGGGGTTTTGATGTAACGGATGAATAAAGTACTAGTAAGTAAAATGCGAGAGAAATAATTGCAGCGAGTGGCCCAATCCTTTTTAGCACAAAGGACAAGCCGGTTTGTTTACTTATAATGACCAAACGTTCTCGAGGACACACGGGATTTTAGTCTAGTGCTTTCGCTACATACGAGCTTGATTAATCTTCATTGTTTTGATAAGTGTTGTGTGGGTGAACCTATGCTAATGTACCGCCCTTCCTAGGACTAATACATACTTGTGATTATACCCCTTGCAAGCGTCCGCAACTACAAGAAAGTAATTAAGATAAATCTAACCACAGCCTTAAACTGCGAGATCCCGCGATCCCTCCCGCATCGATATACCAACGGGGGTTTAGGTTTCCGTCACTCCGGCAACCCCGCAATTGGCAAACGAGTACAAGATGCATTCCCTAGGCCCATAAATGGTGAAGTGTCGTGTAGTCGACGTTCACACGACACCACTAGAAGAATAACACCACAACTTAAATATCATAACATTGAATATTACTCAACCATAGTTCACTACTAACATTTAGACTTCACCCATGTCCTCAAGAACTGAACGAACTACTCACGAGACATCATATGGAACATGATCAGAGGTGATATGATGATGAGTAACAATCTGAACATAAACCTTGGTTCAATGGTTTCACTCAATAGCATCAACAACAAGTAGAAATCAGTATCGGGAGAGTTTCCCCTATCAAACAATCAAGATCAAACCCAAATTGCTACAGCGGTGATGATGTCCAGCGGTGGAGATGGCGGTGATGATGGTGGAGATGATGATGATGGTGATGGAGATGATGTCCAGCTTGATGGCGGTGACGATGGCGTCGATTTCCCCCTCCGGGAGGGAATTTCCCCGGCGGATTCCTGCCCGCCGGAGAGCTCTTTTCTCTCCGGTGTTCTCCGCCCCGCGAGGCGGCCGCAACCCTTCGTGAGGATTCCTCTGTGGCTTCGGTCTTCGGGACGAAGGGTTTCGCGAAGAAAAGGAGTCGAAAGAGGCTGAGGGGGCCCCACACCACATGGCGGCGCGGCCAGGCCATGGGCCGCGCCGCCCTATGGTGTGGGCCCACCTTGGGTCCAGCTGGCTCCCCCTTCTGGCTTCCTTCGTCATCTGGAAAAATAGGATTTTTGGTAAAACTTCCTTCCACGAGTTGATCTTCCGAAATATTGCATCCCGACGGTGCTTTTTCCGAGCAGAATCCCGGCTCCGGTGCTCGATCTCCAAATAATCATGAAACATGCAAAATAGATGAAATAACATAAGTATTGTGTCCCAATATGAAATATATCAATGAATAACAGCAAATTATGATATAAAATAGTGATGCAAATTGGACGTATCATGCACCGCACCCTGTTTGACAAAATGACAGCATCTGGCCCGACGATGCACGACCCAGTACGTTTGCTCTCTTAGTGTCTTGCTCTGCCATGTATCATTCATGTGACGTCCGGTGATTCGTAGGCGTATTGGACGGGACGCAATGAGAACGACATCCAGGCCATGATCTACGATGGAGGATTCATTGGTCACGTCGGCGCCGGGACAAGGTCGCATGATCAGTGGCCATTGACGCATGATGGGGTGGACATCGATGGCGCACGGCTGTTCTCCACCCAGCCCACGCAAGCAAAAATTGTCTGCATCGATGACTATTAGGAGGAGCCAACAGGGCATGTCCTCACCGCGGATGATGGTACCTAGAAGAAGGGGGAGAGCCACAGGACTAGCGGCTTCAACGACGATGAGGACAAGTGTTTGTGCGACGCGTGGTTGGTGACCAGCCATGACTGCATCAATGGCGCCCATCAAAAGGGTAAGGTGTACTGGGCCAAGGTGGTCCAGGAGTACCATGAGAGAAAGTGTCTCCCCCTACGAGATGAAAAGCCATTGCACGAAAGAGTCCATCAGAAAAAGATGGAACTACATCAAACAAGAGACCGGAAAGTTATACTCCGCCGTCGAACATGTTGTTGCCAACCCCCTGAGCGGCATTGGCGTGGTTTTAGTGGTAAATAAACGAGCATCATCATTCTATTCTATGTCCAACATTAGCAAACCATGATCCGAGCTTTAACCAATTGCAGGTATCTAGGGCCTTGGAGAGGTTCAAAGCAACGCATAAGACGGGCTTCTATATGGTCCATTGCTGGAACAAGCTGAAGGACACGCAAAAGATTTGCGGCCTACGATGAAGCTATCAAGAATAGGACAACAACGGTTGTCATCAACGGGGAAGACGACGATCCTGGGCAGAAATCCCTTCCACCTCGTCCCCGGGGCAATAAGGTTACCAAGGCCAATCTAGATCGGGAGGCAACAGCCCTTGCGTTCGAGCGAGACCTTGGAGAAGACGATGGCCGAGAATCAAGCTGCGATGGATAAAAGGGACAAGAAGAAGCGTTTGTAAAAAGAAGCCGCATCTGTCATCTACCTCAACCTCAACCTCACCAAAGAGGTCATTGACATCCAAAGGATGGACGTCGAGGCCAAAAAGGCAGACGCCAAGGCCGAATTATGTGACGCCAAAGCCAGAAGGATGAACGCCGAGGCCAAGACCCGTGCAGAGGACATAAGGATCATGCTGGCCGACTTGAGTAACATGGATGCTGACACCAGGGCCTAGTTCATGAAGAAGCGCGCCGAAATCCGTGCGCGAGACGCTTGATCTGCGGTGCCATTTTCAAGCGCCACGGCCTCCTTCTGGACTAGATTTGTTGTTCTCGCCATGTTGTGCCCCTTTTGGACTCTATTTTGCGTCGTACCATCTGCAAAATATGATGAACTTATTTGATACCCCAATTTGAGCTAATATAATGGCTATATTTTTTGTGCAATTTGATCGTTTAAGCTGTTTTCGGAAATTTCTAAAAAAATGGCCCGCGCCCGAAATGCGTCAGGCCGCTGGAGCCACCCCGACGCAAACGGACGCACGACCATTTTCGTGTCCGCGGGCCAGCGCAAACGGACACGCGCGGATATTTTGGGCGTCCGAAATGCGTCGGCCCGTTAGGGCATCTCCAACGGGGCGACGCAAATGGACGCGGAGCGACCGTTTGCGTTCGCGGCCGACGAAAAATGCGTTCGTACACCGCTCCAGCGGGGCGACGCATAATGTCTGAGTTGTCCGCGGCGACGCAAATGCGGCGCATATTTGCGCGTGGGATGCGTCGTGGCGGATGCTACGCGGACGCGCCGAGTGGCCGCTCGCTTTTGCACCGGGCCCGCCTGGCAGCGTGCCATAGGGCTGTATCGAGCGCATCGCTTCCGCAGCCTCCGCTTCAGCGGTCATCGCTTCCGTGTCTGCATCTGCGTCGCAGGCTTTGCCTTCAATTTCGTGACTTCCTGTTCTGCATGCGCACTGGCGGGCTGGGCTTCTACGCCGCCATCAATGGCATCGTGTCCTGCGCGCTCCCGACCTTAAAAGTATGCCCGCGTCGTCCCTGCCATTTCTCACACCTCCACCCCCAACCCTCGCCGCCGCGCACCACCGCATAACCATGGGTAAGAAGAAGCACGACTCCGAGGCATCAGGCAGCAGCACCAAGAAGGGGGAGAGGACGCATGGGGTGCCGCTGCGCGTCGAGGTGGCGCGGCTCATGCACACGAACTGGATGCAGTGCAACACCTAGCGGGACGTGCACCTGCCTGGCGGCGGCTGGCGGCTCAGCCACCTTCGGGTGCCTGTCCCGCCCTTGCCTCTGCGCGAGCCAGCCAGGAGCGCCGAGATCCGGCGCAAGTGGCGGTACCTGCCGCCGGACCTCCACGCCGATCCCGCCTTCGCCGTCGACTCCGACAGCTAGTGCACCTTGCGTGAGACCGAGCACGATGAGAGGAGGAAAGAGGGGTTCCTCGGCGACAGGGATTACCCGTTTGACCACCCATCGCCGCCTCGTCGTCGAACATGGAAGCCGTCGGCGCCTCCACAGGATGAGGACGACGACGACAGCGACGCGCTAGCCTACCACAACGAGGAGGCCACGGACGACAGCGACGACTACGTCGGCTGCATTTTCCATGAATGGCAGGAGGCCATGGTGGAGGGCCGGGAGTTCAAGTACCCGGCGACAATGACTGACGACGAGATCACGAGGCTCAGTGTCCTTGTCTTGGAGGTGGACCGACCGGTGCAGCCGACGCTGACCTGGTACGCCACCGGCATCATATCGCCGGGCCTCACAGAGGAAGAGGCCCTACGATTGGCGCTCGAGGACTCGTCCCCGCAACCGCTCCTCCACCTCAGCAGTACAATCTGTGGGATGCTCCACCACCACCACTAGCGTGGGATGCTCCACCGCCACCACCGGCGTGGGATGCTCCACCTCCACCAAATCGAAAAAATACGTCGTGTCACTGGGGCACCCCCGACGCAAACGGACAGATGGTCGATTTCAACCATTTAGGTCAACGCAACCGGACCCGCGCGGACATTGTAAGTGTCTGAAATGGATCGCCCCGCTAGAAATGCCCTTAGGGAATCTCAACGGGGTGATGTATTTCGGATGCCCAAATTGTCCGCGGGCGACCGTTTGCGTCGCCTGGCGGACGCGAAAATGACCGCAAGGCGCGAATTATCTGTTTGCGTCGGGGAACACCCCCATCGGTCCGACGCATTTTGGACACCCCACTGTTTTTCCTCCCTGCTTCTTCTCTTTCTTTTTGTTGAAGAAATCCCCAATTTGTACATCGGTTGCAAGTTGTCCTTAACGAATCTTTGAAGAACAAGTTCAAATGCGAAAATAAGTAGTACTGATAACTCGAACCGAATAAGTTCAAACATATTTAACATACAAACTAGAGAACAAATTTAAAACCAAAGAAACTATAACTAATTCTTGGCCTTCTTGTTAGAAGGCCCTGCCTCGTCATCCTCACGGACGTGCCTCTTGCTTGTCACCTCCTCCTCGGAAGAGGAACTGCCGGACGACGCGTATGTGGAGGAGTTCCAGGCGGATGAAGTGGCATCTTCGTCGTCGACATCGGTGAACGGACGACTGTAAGAGAAAGACCCATATCCTGTGTTTTGTGTGTTTGATAACAACACTCGAAAGATTTTAACCGTGCACAAAGATTGTCTTTGATAGGTTTGCAAAGTGTACGGTGCCCTCGCTGAACACATTTTGATCCGAAGACTGAAGCGTAGTTCTTAGGTTTTCTGGTTTTGTGTGTGTCGCGAGGTAACATGGTAGGAGAGGAAAATAGGAAAAGCAGTTTCAGCCATAGAGGTACTACCGGTACCAGGAGCGGTAGTACCGCTACCCTACTGGTACTGCTCTGAGGTACCGCTCTCAAGGTTTCTCACGCAATTGTCCCACAGAACAAGTTATGGTACCTCTGCGGTACCTTAAGCGGTAGTACCGCTTGCAAGCGGTAGTACCGCCTACGGTACCGCTTAAGTACCGTAACTAGTTACGGCAGTACCGCTTCGGTACCGCTTGGGATCCAGTAAGATTTGGACCCCATTGCGGTACCTCGAGCGGTACCGTGAGCGGTAGTACCGCTATGTGTCCACGTGGACAAGTTCTTTGGGGATTTCGAATCCAGAGCGGTAGTACCGCTTACCAAAGCGGTAGTACCGCTTACCAAAGCAGTAGTACCGCTTAGGCAGAAACTGCACATAACGGTTGGATTTGAGGAGACCTATATAAAGGCCTCTTCTTTCCCAGCTCGTTTTTAGCTCTTCTCTCTCCCTCTCCTCCATTGTTGCTGAGCTCAAACTTAGTGGATCTCCCTACCTACCCAATCAATCTTGCTCATACTTTGAGGAGTGGTGGAGGAGACCCCGATCTATCATTCTACCGAGAGAAATTTCACCAATTTGTGGTAGTCCTTAGTGGATCTTGGTGGTAGGGTTCCTTTGGTGGAATCTTGGAAGAAGTGCACCTATGGAGGCTAGCTTGGTGTTGTGCTAGCCCCATAGGTTGTTGGGAGCCTCCTTGTGGTGTGGACCTCGCCCCAACCTTGTGAAGGAATCACCGCCTCGACCGGTGCCATAGTGGAGAAGGGGGAGCCCCTTCGTGGAGCTCTCTCGAGGAAGAAGGTGAGGCCTTCCTTCGTGGTGTGGCCGCCTAGCCTCTTGTGTGAGGCTAGCACCTCCTCAACGCAGACGTACTCCCTTTTGGGGGAGGAACTGCGGGAAACAAACCTCGCCTCGTCTCCGCGCCCTCCGGTTGTCCCGCTCCTCACTCTTACTATCTTGTTTGGTTCCTTTACTTGTTGCACTTGTGTATGATCATACTAGGAGCACTTTGAGGATCAAGCTATCACTTTTACTTTCGTTGCACCGCTAAAATTGAAAAAGGCTAAAACTTGACGTAGCGTCCATTCACCCCCCCCCCCTCTTGTTCGCTACGATCCATTCAATTGGTATCAGAGCAAGGTTTTCTTGCTCGGGATTTACCACCTAAGAAATGGCCAAACAAGAGGTGGTTGTGAATGGATTCCTTCCCGGTGAGCAATCATCTCCATCATCAATTGCCGATAATACTCCGGCTACTTTGGATGACCTCAAGAAATTGGAGTCATCCATTGTATCTCAAATGAAGGCTATGATGATGGAGTTGATTACTCCAAAACCAAACCCCATCATAGATCCTAAGGGAGGTGTCGATGTTCCTCCACCACAAGTCAACACTTTTCCTCTTGTTGGTTTTGTTGAGCAATCGACAAAGCCACCTCGAGAAAAGGAACTTGAGGATGTTGACACCTCATCAAAAGGGAAGGATGAACCTCCGGTTGCGGGACAATTAGGAGGTAATCATGTGGTGCCTCCACCAAGTGATTACACCGTGAATGTCCCAATACCCATGCCTCGTATTTTGACTCATGGTTCACCACCACTACTTGAATCTAATAGCTTTGAAAATTGGCAATTCTTAATGTGTTCCCATGTGTGCAGTGCTTCTACCGAGCTTTGGCTTATCATTGAGGAGGGTTATTCACCACGAGACCCAATGAACTTGACAAGAAGGGAAGTGGTGGATGAACAAATGAACGCCACCGCCATCAACATGATTCACATGGCCGTCACGCCCAAGGACCCCGCTCATATCCGCTCGCTCAAGACCGCCAAGGAAGCATGGGATAAACTCGACAAGCTCTTCCTCGGAAATGAGAGCATCCAAAGCTCTCGTTTTAATGAAGTGAACAACATGGCCGACAACTTCGTCATGAATGAAGGAGAGACCCCCGAAGAAATGTATCGGCGCCTCATTGCTCTCGCCGTTCAAATGCAAGATCTTGGAGCAACATTTGTGGATGACCATTGGATCAAGCGCAAGTTCTACAATTCCCTCCTCCCTTATGAGGAAGTGAAGTTGACGGCCATCCGCCAAAACACCTCCTTCCGTGCTATGACATCCGATGAAGTTCTTAGCGAAGTCATCGCTTTGGACATCTCTAAGAAGAATGCGGAGGATCTTGTTGCTCGCGCTCACAACTCCCGCAAGCCCAACCTTGCGTTGAAGATGAAGATGCGTGAGACTAGTGAGAGCGATGAGGATCTCATTGGGTGGGGTCCGGATGATCTCAAGGCCAACTATAATGAACACATGGCTCTTGCCGCCAAGAGTTTTTGGAGTGGAAGCAAGACACGAAGCTCAAGGCCAAGAAGACGCTCATCTCATGAGTCTACTAGACACTCCTCCAAGAGCCCAAGGGAGGAACAAAAGGGAAGATCTTGCTACAATTGTGGCGACAAAAGTCACTTTGTTGCGGAATGTATCTATGAGAGAAGGGAAGACAACGGTGGAAAGCTTGTTCGTAAGAACAAGTTCAAATCCCTCTCCAAAGGATTCTCCAAGTTCTCCTCCAACTCCGACGACACCAAGATCTCCTCCACCAAGAAGCCTAGAGCCTTCATTATTCGTGAGGAGTACTCCTCCGACGAAGGTGATGAGGGTGAAGACAAAGGGAAAGAAGAGGGAGTGTCCGCCATCGCCATTTCCACTCCCTCCATCTCTCTCTTCGACTCTCCAAATGAGAACCTCATCACCAACACCCCTCGTTGCTTAGTGGCAAAGGTATTGTTGGAGGACCACCTAGTGGAAAAGGAGAGGCTTGAGAAGGAGGTGGAATTAGAAAGTATCTCTCTCACTCAAGCTTATGAGGAAGAAGTGTGCATGCCTATGTCTCTTGAAGCTAGTGTTATTATTCTTAAGGACTCCAACAATTCTCTCATCTCCCAACTCATCAAGGACCGAGATCATGCTCTTGGTTGGGTAGACGAGCTCAAGACGAAGAAGCGTTATCTTGAAGAAAGTCATGAATGGTTGCTTGAGGATGTTGCAACCCTTACCAAGGACTTCAAATCCTTGGAGAGCAAGTTTGAGCTCCTATCCGAGATGGAGAGGCCTTCTCAAGAAGTAGTGTACAAGAAGAAAGAATATGAAGGTCTCAATTCATGTTGTGACAAGCTCCTTGACGAAGTTTGCTTCTTGAGAAGACACAATGCAAGATTCTTGGAGATCATCTCCACCCAAGAGGAAGCCTTGGATGAGTACTATCGCTTGAGTAGACAGAATGTGCAATGTTGTAACCATGAAGAGGAGATTGCCACTCTAAAGAGACACAAGGCCAAGCTAGTTGAAGAGAATGATAGGCAAAATGAGTCCTTGATGGAGTGGATTCGTTTGAGCAAGGAAAGTGTCACTTGTTGTAACCATGAGGATGAAATTGCATATCTAAAGAGAAGCAAGGACAAACTTATGGTGATCAAGCTTATGCAAGATGAAGCTTTAAAAGAATACCAACTCTCAAGCAAGGATCACATTTGTTGTAATCATGAAGACTACATTGCCACCTTGGAAAGACACAAGCGTTTGCTCTTGAAAAGGAATTCTCTTCTTGAGGAAGCTTTATCGGAACAATTCCGGGTGAATAAGGAGAAAGAGGTTCAAGTGTTTGACATAACTCACCCTCACCCGGACTATGAAGACGAAGTCAATCGCTTGAAGTCCAAAATTGAAAGTCTCCAAATCCAAGCCAATTTCTTGGAAGGAGTCATTGAAGCAAGAGTTGAAACCCTTGAGGACTCATGCAATGAAGGAGTAGTGGCAATCATGCCAAAGAAGAAGAAGAGAGGAAGAAGGATCATTATAAGGAGGAATGTCAAGATAGGGCCCATTGAAAAATGGGTTCCTATTTCCAAGTCTTGATCCATGAAGGTCCTTGCTTTCGGTGGTGCTTATTGGGTGGTGGATTTTGAAGCCACAAGTCTTATAACCGGAAGCAAGGAATTCGTTGTCGTCATCAAGTTATTATCTCTACCATTCTCATGAAGACAACACAAGCAAGCTTAAAGGTATTGGGGCCTTGACAAGGTGGTGATTATATCTTACCTTGTTGATACGTCTCAAACGTATCCATAATTTCTTGTGTTCCATGCTACTTTTATGACAACTAGCAAGGTGGCCCTCGCAGATGCGAGGGCATCATTGTAGTGTTTGTGTTAAAAATAATTCTATATATGTTATATGTATCATCTTTAATGTGTAATGATTCTTTTAATAGAATAGCAAAGTAATTTGTTCATGATGAAACTAATAGAAAATAACTTCTCGTTTGCTAATATGTAGGACAACTAACTGATGATAATTTTTTTTCTTTGTGTGGAATTTCCTTTGTATCATTTTCTATACCTGTTTAAAATACATGACACTAAAAAAATATGGTACATTTATACAGATGAACATGTACTCCAAGTTCCAATTGGTGCATTGTTTTGTATACAAATATATATCTTAAAATAAAATTAATAAACATATATAGAAGTAGAAAATAACCTGAGCTTAATTTATATATTTCTTTATATTGATAGCCAATTTCTATATAGATAATTAAGATTTTAGAAAATTTAGAAACCATTCCACGGCAGAATATTTCATTGTCAACTTGGAATGTTTTGGTCTGAGTCGAGACTCACCTAAATAATTTGATTGGTTAAAGTCATTTGGGTATAGTGGCAGGAAGTCCCCAACTCTTGGATACGACAAAATATCTTTAAAAATATATTTTTGAAACATGCATTTGCATGGTTTTCGCGACTATATTTAGTATAATCAATCATGAATACATATAAGTATACATCATACCCGACTTAATATAGATATATACATGAGATTGTACCATACATTTTTCATCACGTTTAAGCTAGCTAGCGTTTTTATGTGTCAAGCTAGCATGTGCCTATAGCGTACGGATTTTTTTAACCGACGCAAATAGCATGGTTAATATAGAGTAAAAAAGAGGAGACAAATTTTGTTCCACTAATCTAGGCCGATAATTTAAAGATGTGTACGACGAGCGTGTGCACATAGGAAGACAAAACAAATAAGAGCTGAACCAGGAGAGACCGGGAAAACTAAAACTGCGTCGCTCAAAATAGGTAGTGTGGTCGTAGATGGTTATTGATTTTAGTAGTTTTTTTCTTTGTAGATTTCTCATATTTTTTCGGTTTCCACAAGAGTGGAGCTGATGCCGTAGAACCGTGTCGCTCAAAATAGGAAGTGTGGTCCTAGATGATTATTGATTTTAGTAGTTCATTTCTTTGCAGATTTCTCATGTTTTTTCTTTCTGTTTCCATGGAGTGGAGCTGATGCCATACATGATTCATGAGAAAGTTTATTTGTCTTTTGTCCGTGTTGTGGATCTCGCAATTTGAGTTCGGAAAATACTGAAGTTGTGTTCATAGCGTTTAGAATAATTTTGGAAATTTAGATTTGGAATGTGTTAGAGTTTTTGTACTAAACGTGGTAGAGGTGTGATTTTCTTTCCAAATCTTACATGAGCAAGCCAAGTAACTAAAAAGTTTGTAGATGCAGCTAGGCACGTCCCTAGGTGCGATGGGAATTCTTTTGAGATTGCTGGGCGGCAGGCCCTATGCGATTGGAATTATTTTAGTTACATGTAGCAGGGTAGGTCCGGCCTTGTCGTACATGGAAATCAATTCAACTGTTTTAGCAGAATTTGGCCAAAACCGTTTCACAAACTAATCAGCCGGGTATGCTATGGACTCTAATTTTTAGAGATCGTGTCTATCCTCCAAACGTGTCACAAATTTAGTTTTGTACACATACAATATTATACGTAACACCTTTTTCGTTTTTAATCTCAGACGTTCAGATTAATATCATTGGCTTATATTTTTTAATCATATGTGGATTAATTTGGTGCCTCGAAAAATACCCTTATTTTGCTTTTAGTATATAATAGATACTCACATGTTTTATACACACTTTACATCATTATTATGCATTTTCCGGCACTAACCTATTGACGAGATGCCGAAGAGCCAGTTGCTGTTTTCTGTTGTTTTTGGTTTCAGAAATCCTACAAAGGAAATATTCTCGGAATTGGATGAAATCAACGCCCAGGGTCTTATTTTTCCACGGAGCTTCCAGAAGATCGAAGAGCATACGAAGTGGGGCCACGAGGTGGCCAAACCACAAGGCGGCGCGGCCAAGGAGGGGCCCGCACCGCTCTGTGGTGTGGGTCCCTCGTCAGCCCTCCGACTCTGCCCTTCCGACTACTTATACTCTCCGTCGCGAAAACCCTATTACCGAGAGCCACGGTACGAGAAAAGTTCCAGAGACGCCGCCGCCGCCAATCCCATCTCGGGGGATTCAGGAGATCGCCTCCGGCACCCTGCCGGAGAGGGGAATCATCTCCCGGAGGACTCTTCATCACCATGATCGCCTCCGGACTGATGTGTGATTAGTTCATCCTTGGACTATGGGTCCATAGCAGTAGCTAGATGGTTGTCTTCTCCTCTTGTGCTATCATGTTAGATCTTGTGAGCTGCCTATCATGATCAAGATCATCTATTTGTAATGCTACATGTTGTGTTTGTTGGGATCCGATGAATATGGAATACTATGTCAAGTTGATTATCAATCTATCATATATGTGTTGTTTATGTTCTTGCATGCTCTCCATTGCTAGTAGAGGCTCTGGCCAAGTTGATACTTGTAACTCCAAGAGGGAGTATTTATGCTCGATAGTGGGTTCATGCCTCCATTGAATCTGGGACAGTGACAAAAAGTTCTAAGGTTGTGGATGTGTGTTGCCACTAGGGATAAAACATCAATGCTTTGTCTAAGGATATTTGTGTTGATTACATTACGCACCATACTTAATGCAATTGTCTGTTGTTTGCAACTTAATACTGGACGGGGTGCGGATGCTAACTTCGAAGGTGGACTTTTATGCATAGATGCATGCTTCGGATAGCGGTCTATGTACTTTGTCGTAATGCCCTGATTAAATCTCATAGTAGTCATCGTGATATGTATGTGCATTGTTATGCCCTCTCTGTTTGTCAATTGCCCAACTGTAATTTGTTCACCCAACATGCTATTTATCTTATTGGAGAGACACCACTAGTGAACTGTGGACCCCGGTCCATTCTTTTACATCTGAAATACAATCTACTGCAAACTCTGTTCTTTACTGTTCTTCGCAAACAAACATCATTTTCCACACCATACGTTTAATCCTTTCTTTACAGCAAGCCGGTGAGATTGACAACCTCACTGTTAAGTTGGGGCAAAGTTTTGTGATTGTGTTGTGTAGGTTCCACGTTGGCACCGGAATCCCTGGTGTTGCGCCGCACTACAGTCCGTCACCAACAACCTTCACGTGGCCCTTGACTCCTACTGGTTCGATAACCTTGGTTTCTTACTGAGGGAAAACTTGCTACTGTACGCATCACACCTTCCTCTTGGGGTTCCCAACAGACGTGTGTCAACTACACGCCAGCACTTGTCAAGACTCTTGCATATGTTTCTCTTTGTTCATTGCTTTACATGCTTGGGTCTTTGTACCTACTACAATGAACTTGTGGTGGCTCTCTTGTGGAGCTAGTCTCTCCAAGAGGCCACGGTCTCGGACTAATAGAAAATGCTTCCTTGTGTAGAGATTGTGTTTTGTAGTAATTGCGTTGAAGAAAATGATCCATGATGAGATTTGTCAAACAAGTTCAAGGCAAGTTCTATACCATGATCCTTGCGAGAAGGAGCAACAATGGAATGGAGTTTAAACTCAAGATCTTGGATGTCTTCTTTGGCAAAGAAGGAATCCGTCATATTCTCCTAGCCATAGTCTTGCCCTAACTTCATGGGGTTGCCGGAAGTGAGAGACAAACCTTAGTTGAAGACACTCGATGGAGAATGAGTCTATTGTATGGTTTGTGGTAGTGTGTGATGAGACTCTTTTGATGAAGATGATAGTTCTTTTGAGGGGGCGAAGTGCTTCTTGTGAGAAAGGAGATGCAATTCCCCCAGTTACCGTAGGAAGGATGGGTGTTGGCACTCGCCGATCTCAAAAGCTACCATCTACGAGTGTCGGGGAAGGACGAAGTTCCACCTATGTGGAGCCATCTACACCACAAGGCCAAGCCTCTTCCGTTGGACGACCAAGTGTAAGATCACCTCTTCCACAACCTCAAGTTTGGCATCAACAACAATGGGGGTCATGGCGAGGGCCTAAACCTTTTGAAGATCAAAGGATCTCTTTCCTATGATCTATACTCGCCGGTGTGCAAAAGTTCAAGACTCTTTCATATCTCAAGCAAAGTACATCAAGACACACTCAAGGGAAGCTATGTAAGGGGTCAACGGTATGAAAACCCCGAAGTACCTCAAGTATCTACACTCCTTGATGAAACCGACAAGGATATGATCTCATGCTCTACCGGTCAACGATAAGGTCTGCTTCTCTCTTTGTGCGTTTCGTCCGGACATTGCATTGAGAGTGGACATCATACCACTTTCGTGCTACATGTCTAGATGGAAAGCACGCGTGAATATAGGGGGGTGCGGTTTAAACTTATTGAGCTATCCCTCCCCCCATAATGCAAAAAGAAACCCAAAACATTCTCTATTTGTCATCTTAGTGACTTATGAGCTTCATGTTGAGTTGTGGTCGTGAGTTCTAGATATATCTACGCAACCTCACACCACCTTACTCTTACACGATGGCTTCGGCCATCAACCTCCTCTTTGAGGAGTTCCTCCTTTTGCTTCTTTTGTTTTCCTTGATCTTTCTTTTGTTTTTCCTTGGTTCGTGTTCTTCTTTTCTCTTTGTTTCTTCATGGGAGATTCACCCAAGCTTGGCTTTTTCTTCCTTCGATTCTTGCAAGCTTGGTTGGGTAGTACCTTAACAGTTCCGTCATCTAATCCTAAGCCATTGTCTATCTCTTGAGCCAATTCAGTCTAAAAGCACAAGTCTACACCAAAATCTGAGTGTCTTTGTACTTTGGAGGCCGGTACTACCGTACGTCAGGGCGGTACTACCGCTCATGGGCATTAAGCTGACGAAATTCAGAAATTGGCCCCAGAGCGGTACTATCGCTCAAGGTACCGGGCAAGTACCGGTAAGCGGTACTACCGCTCCTACGAGCGGTACTACCGCTTGCGTTTTTGACTTAAGGTACCGGGTGGGTCGTTTCTTCCCCAAATCAACACATATCTCCACCCACCTCGAGTTAAACGCGCCCCCAAGGTCAAGACCTCGAGGAGATCGGCCACGATCTCCTTTTCCAGTCGCCCCCGGCCAAATCTCCTCCGTGGAGAAGCTTCCCCATCCTCTTCTCCGCCATGTCCTCCGGTATGAACCCTAATCTCTCTCTCTATAGGGTGTGTTGAACTCCCTAGATGCATAGGCTAGGGTTTGATGGAGTTGTGCGGTGGAGAAACCCTCTTGGAAGCTCTACATGTATGGGGATACTAGCTAGCAACAATGTGTGACACTATGAACTTCGAT
>NC_061510.1:29070090-29081056 GCF_022539505.1 Lolium rigidum | reverse complement strand
CGAGGTACGGACCCCTGGTCGGATATGGCTTGTAGAAGCCGGCCCAACTACAGCATTGGCGGCCGTAGCTAGGCCGACTAGGACCTAGAGCCAGCCGGCTTCCGGACCAGCCGGCCACGGCGCCAGCCGGCTGCTCCTCAGCCGGCCTTTGCCGCGAGCCGGCCAGTGGCCAGCCGGCTGCTCCGCGTCCATTGCCCTACCCGGGGTCTTCCCCCCGACAGTCACTTTGCTCTTCATGAACTTGTTTATTTATAAAACTCCTATGCATAGGAAGCATGTTAGACTTAAATGTGTTTTGAATTTGCCTCTTGATGCTCTCTTTTGCTTCAAATACTATTTCTTGCGAGTGCATCATTAAAACTGCTTGAGCCCATCTTAATGGCTATAAAGAAAGAACTTCTTGGGAGATAACCCATGTGTTTATTTTACTACAGTAATTTTGTTTTTTATTTTGTGTCTTGGAAGTTGTTACTACTGTAGCAACCTCTCCTTATCTTATTTTATTGCATTGTTGTGCCAAATAAGTCTTTGATAGTAAGGTTGATACTAGATTTGGATTGCTGCGCAGTAACAGATTTCTTTGCTGTCACGAATTTCGACCCCTCTCTGTAGTTAGCTCAGAAAAATATGCCAATTTACGTGCGTGATCCTCAGATATGTACGCAACTTTCATTCAATTTGGGCATTTTCATTTGAGCAAGTCTGGTGCCTCGATAAAATCCATCTTTACGGACTGTTCTGTTTTGACAGATTCTGCCTTTTATTTCGCATTGCCTCTTTTGCTATGGTGGATGAGTTACTTTGTTCCATTAATGTCCAAGTAGCTTTATGCAATGTCCGGAAGTGTTAAGAATGATTGTGTCACCTCTGAACATGTGAATTTTTATTGTGCACTAACCCTCTAATGAGTTGTTTCGAGTTTGGTGTGGAGGAAGTTTTCAAGGATCAAGAGAGGGAAATGATGCAATATGATCAAGGAGAGTGAAAGCTCTAAGCTTGGGGATGCCCCCGTGGTTCACCCTGTATATTTTAAGAAGACTCAAGCGTCTAAGCTTGGGGATGCCCAAGGCATCCCCTTCTTCATCGACAACATTATCAGGTTCCTCCCCTGAAACTATATTTTTATTCAATCACATCTTATGTACTTTGCTTGGAGCGTCTGTTTGTTTTTGTTTTTGTTTTTGTTTGAATAAAATGGATCCTAGCATTCATTGTGTGGGAGAGAGACACGCTCCGCTGTTGCATATGGACAAATATGTCCTTAGGCTTTACTCATAGTATTTATGGCGAAGGTTGAATCTTCTTCGTTAAATTGTTATATGGTTGGAATCGGGAAATGCTACATGTAGTAATTCTAAAATGTCTTGAATAATTTGATACTTGGCAATTGTTGTGCTCATGTTTAAGCTCTTGCATCATATACTTTGCACCCATTAATGAAGAAACACCTAGAGCTTGCTAATTTGGTTTGCATATTTGGTCTCTCTAAAGTCTAGATAATATCTAGTATTGAGTTTTGAACAACAAGGAAGACGGTGTAGAGTCTTATAATGTTTACAATATGTTTTTTATGTGAGTTTTGCTGCACCGTTCATCCTTGTGTTTGTTTCAAATAACCTTGCTAGCCTAAACCTTGTATCGAGAGGGAATACTTCTCATGCATCCAAAATCCTTGAGCCAACCACTATGCCATTTGTGTCCACCATACCTACCTACTACATGGTATTTCTCCGCCATTCCAAAGTAAATTGCTTGAGTGCTACCTTTAAAATTCCATCATTTTCCTTTACAATATATAGCTCATGGGACAAAATAGCCTAAAAACTATTGTGGTATTGAATATGTACATATGCACTTTATCTCTTATTAAGTTGCTTGTTGTGCGATAACCATGTTCCTGGGGACGCCATCAACTCTTTGTTGAATATCATGTGAGTTTCTATGCATGTCCGTCTTATCTAAAGTAAGAGAGATCTACCACCTTAATGGTTGAAGCATGCATATTGTTAGAGAAGAACATTGGGCCGCTAACTAAAGCCATCAATCATGGTGGAAGTTTCAGTTTTGGACATATATCCTCAATCTCATATGAGAACACTAATTGTTGCTACATGCTTATGCATTAAAGAGGAGTCCATTATCCGTTGTCCATGTTGTCCCGGTATGGATGTCTAAGTTGAGAATAATCAAAAGCGAGAAATCCAAAATGTGAGCTTTCTCCTTAGACCTTTGTACGAGCGGCATGGAGGTACCCCATTGTGACACTTGGTTAAAACATGTGTATTGTGATGATCCGGTAGTCCAAGCTAATTAGGACAAGGTGCGGGCACTATTAGTATACTATGCATGAGGCTTGCAACTTGTAAGATATAATTTACATAACTCATATGCTTTATTACTACCGTTGACAAAATTGTTTCATGTTTTCAAAATAAAAGCTCTAGCACAAATATAGCAATCTATGCTTTCCTCTTTGAAGGACCTTTCTTTTACTTTTATGTTGAGTCAGTTCACCTATTTCTCTCCACCTCAAGAAGCAAACACTTGTGTGAACTATGCATTGATTCCTACATACTTGCATATTGCACTTGTTATATTACTCTATGTTGACAATTATCCATGAGATATACATGTTACAAGTTGAAAGCAACCGCTGAAACTTAATCTTCCTTTGTGTTGCTTCAATACCTTTACTTTGATTTATTGCTTTATGAGTTAACTCTTATGCAAGACTTATTGATGCTTGTCTTGAAGTACTATTCATGAAAAGTCTTTGCTTTATGATTCATTTGTTTACTCATGTCATTACCATTGTTTTGATCGCTGCATTCATTACATATGCTTACAATAGTATGATCAAGGTTATGATGGCATGTCACTCCAGAAATTATCTTTGTTATCGTTTACTCCGCTCGGGACGAGCGAACTAAGCTTGGGGATGCTGATACGTCTCCGACGTATCGATAATTTCTTATGTTCCATGCTACATTATTGATGATATCTACATGTTTTATACACATTATATGTCGTATTTATGCATTTTCCGGAACTAACCTATTAACAAGATGCCGAAGTGCCAGTTCCTGTTTTCTGCTGTTTTTGGTTTCAGAAATCCTAGTAACGTCTCGGAATTGGACGAAATCAACGCCCAAGTTCCTATTTTGCCCGGAAGCATCCAGAACACACGAGAACCGCCAGAGAGGGGGCACAGGCCCACCAAACCCTAGGCCGGCGCGGCCAAGGGGGGGCCCGCGCCCCCCTATAGTGTCGGCGCCCCTTCGACCTTCTGACGCTGCCTCTTCGCCTATTTAAGGGCCCTCGACCTAAAACCTCGGGACGAAAAAGCCACGGTACGAGAAACCTTCCAGAGCCGCCGCCATCGCGAAGCCAAGATCTGGGGGACAGGAGTCTCTGTTCCGGCACGCCACCGGGACGGGGAAGTGCCCCCGGAAGGCTCCTCCATCGACACCACCGCCATCTTCATCAACGCTGCTGTCTCCCATGAGGAGGGAGTAGTTCTCCATCGAGGCTCGGGGCTGTACCGGTAGCTATGTGGTTAATCTCTCTCCTATGTACTTCAATACAATAATCTCATGAGCTGCCTTACATGATCGAGATTCATATGATGATGCTTGTAATCTAGATGTCATTATGCTAGTCAAGTGGGTTTTACTTATGTGATCTCCGGAGACTCCTTGTCCCACGTGTGTAAAGGTGACAGTGTGTGCACCGTGTGGGTCTCTTAGGCTATATTTCACAGAATACTTATTCACTGTTATGAATGGCATAGTGAAGTGCTTATTTATATCTCTTTATGATGGCAATGTGTTTTATATCAGAATTTATCCATGTGCTACTCTAGTGATGTTATTAAAGTAGTTTATTCCTCCTGCACGGTGTAATGGTGACAGTGTGTGCATCCGTGTTAGTACTTGGCGTAGGCTATGATTATGATCTCTTGTAGATTATGAAGTTAACTATTGCTATGATGGTATTGATGTGATCTATTCCTCCTACATAGTGTGAAGGTGACAAGTGTGCATGCTATGTTAGTACTTGGTTTAGTTGTGTTGATCTGTCATGCACTCTAAGGTTATTTAAATATGAACATTGAATTGTGGAGCTTGTTAACTCCGGCATTGAGGATTCGTGTAATCCTACGCAATGGTGTTCATCATCTAACAAGAGAGTGTAGAGTATGCATTTATCTATTCTGTTATGTGATCAATGTTGAGAGTGTCCACTAGTGAAAGTCTAATCCCTAGGCCTTGTTCCTAAATATCGCTATCGCTGCTTGTTTACTATTTCTATCGCGTTACTACTCGCTACGTTACTACCGCTTGTTTACTCGTCCCGGGCAAAGCACTTTTCCGGTGCCGTTGCCATCGCTCATACTTATTTATACCACCTGTATTTCACTATCTCTTCGCCGAACTAGTGCACCTATTAGGTGTGTTGGGGACACAAGAGACTTCTTGCTTTGTGGTTGCAGGGTTGCATGAGAGGGATATCTTTGACCTCTTCCTCCCTGAGTTCGATAAACCTTGGGTGATCCACTTAAAGGAAACTTGCTGCTGTTCTACAAACCTCTGCTCTTGGAGGCCCAACACTGTCTACAAGAATAGAAGCACCCGTAGACATCAGGGCCCTCCCCACAGGGTGGCGCGCCCCCCTCCTTGGCCGCGCCGGCACATGGGGGGCAGCCCTGGGGTGCCCCGCTGGTCAGCCCCAGGCACTCCCAGGTTGCATTTTGAAAAATAGAACCAGTGATATAATTTTTGTAAATTTTTGAAAACTTTGAAAAATGCACATTTATGGGTGTTAAAATAACTGTTTCAGGGTAGAAAAAGATTTTCAAACTTTAAAACAACTAAAGCATCTTGCAAAACAAGTAGTACTACAGAAAGTAAACAAGTGTGGAGAAAGAAAGAAATGTTCTTTAGCTCTTCCATGCATTTAAAATGTACTTGTTAACAAGGTTGATCAAGTCTTGCCACCAAATAAATTTTACATGACATAAGAAGAAATAAACCTCAAATCAATCATGTTACCTTATATTGTATTGATATGAACCCAATCATAATATTTTGATATCCTTCTTTAGGCTCATATATAGGACAATCAATAACTCCCACTTTGATAGTTCTCAAATTAGAAATTGTATTAACTCCATATACTTTATCAATCTTCTTGGGAAAATAAAAAGTATGCTCCTTGTCATCAACATTGAAAGTAACTTTTCCTTTATTGCAATCAATAACAGCCCCCTGCAGTGTTAAGAAAAGGTCTTCCAAGAATAATAGACATATTATCATCTTCAGGCATTTCCAACACAACAAAATCAGTTAATATTAAGCAATTATTAGCAACTTGAACAGGAACATCCTCACATATACCACCAGGAACAACAGTAGATTTATCAGCCATTTGCAAAGATATATCAGTTGGTATCAACTTATCTAAATAAAGTCTCTTGTAAAGAGAAAAAGGCATAACACTAACTCCTGCTCCCAAATCACATAGAGCAGTTCTAACATAATTATTCTTGATGGAACAAGGGATAGTCGGTATACCCGGGTCTCCCGAGCTTCTTTGGAACCTTGCCATTGAAAGAGTAATTAGCAAGCATAGTGGAAATCTCCTCATTAGGAATTTTCCTTTTGTTAGAGACAATATCTTTCATATACTTTGAATAAGGAGGCAATTTAATAGCATCAGTCAAAGGAATTTGCAAGAACAAAGGTTTCATCCAATCACAAAATTTATTATAGTGTTCTTCCTCCTTTGATTTTAGTTTCTTAACAGGAAAAGGCATTTGCTTTTGAACCCAAGGTTCTCTTTCATTACCATGTTTCTTAGCAATGAAATCTTCTTTAGTATACTTTTTATTTTTAGCATGCTTTTCAGGTTCATCTTCAACCTCTTCTTTATCAGAAACATCATTCTTATCATTATATTTATCATGTTCATTACCACTTTCAGTTTCAGCATCGGAAATAGAAATACTATTAGGATCATTAACAGGCTCAGAAGATTCTACAACAATTTTATGTTTCTTCTTCTTTTTCTTAGAAGGAGCACTAGTTTCTTTAGTTCGTTGAGAGTCTTGTTCAACTCTTTTGGGATGCCCCTCAGGATATAGAGGATCCTGAGTAGAAACACCACCTCTAGTTGTTACTTCATAAGCATGTTTTTCTTTAGAAGTATTTTTTAACAAGTCATTTTGCACTTTAGTGAGTTGATCAATTTGAGTTTGAACCATATGAAAATGTTTAACAAGCATCGTAACATCATTGGAGGTTCTCTCTACAATATCATGCAATTTACTAATAGCTTGAGAATTTTCCAAATGATTCTCTACTCTCATATTAAAATTATCTTGCTTAACAACATAATTATCAAACTAATCTAAACATTGATCAGGAGGTTTTGAGTAAGGAATATCTTCTTTATCAAAGCGTTGAAGAGAATGTACCTCAATTGTGGATGAAGGGGGAGTTATCTTACATAAATCTTCTATGGGAGGTAAATTCTTCACATCTTCATATTTAATACCTTTCTCTTTAAGAGATTTCTTGGCTTCCCTCATATCTTCATCATTTAATTCAATCATACCCCTCTTCTTCAATATTGGTGTTGGGGTTGGTTCAGGTGTAGTCCAATCATCATGATTTTGGCTTATTCTAGCCATTAATTCTTCAGCTTCGTCTGGAGTTCTTTTCCTGAAAGCACAACCAGCACAACTATCCAGGTATGCCCTAGACTCAATGGTTAGTCCACTATAAAATATATCAAGTAAGTCATGCTTTTCCAAATCATGTCCAGGCCGAGCTCTAAGAAGAGAGCAAAACCTTGCCCAAGCTTCAGGCAACTTCTCTCCATCTTTCTGGTCAAAATTATAAATTTTCTGCAAAGCAATATGTTGAGCACTAGCAGGAAAATATTTTCGAAATAAAACATCAAGCAAACCATTTGGACTATCAATAGAATTAGGAGGCAAACTATTATACCAAGTTTTAGCATCATCCTTTAATGAGAAAGGAAAATTTTTAGCAACAAAATAAGTACGCTTCTTGGTATCATCAGAAAACAAGCTACTCAAAGTAGAAAGCTCAATCATGTGCTCTACAGCACTTTCTTTTTCAGTACCACAAAAAGGTGTTTTCTCAACAATAGATATATGAGATAAATCAAGAGAAAAATCATAATCCTTATCCTTAATGTTTATAGGAGATGTGGCAAATTTAGGATCAGGAGACAGTTTATATCTAACAGTACGTTGTGCAAGAAGCTTTTAAATATTACTTGCACCATTAGTAGCATTACATTCATCAAGTTCCACATAATCTTCATCAAGATCATCACTAGAGTGTTCAACAGACTCAGGTGAATTAACAGGTGTAACAGTATTTTCATTAGGAATTTCAGTATTTTCAATTTGTCTAGACCTAGCAATTATAGCATCTAGAAAAGGACCTAATGAACCATTATCATCAAGCACAGTAGAAGCATCATCAAGATTATCAAAGCAATTTTTAGATTCAGCAGAAGTACCAACACGTGAAGCTTGTGGTGGTGAAACAAGTTGACTTATCACAGATGGTGAATCAAGAGCAGCAGAGGTACTCAGAGTTGTACCTTTTCTTGTAGTGGATGGTAATATGGCGACTTTAGCATCGCAAGGTTTACCCATGATGGAGGATTTGCAGCGAACAATATCAGTTCAGGTGAACTTGCAAATAAAGCTATGCTCCCCGGCAACGGCGCCAGAAAATAATCTTGATGACCCACAAGTATAGGGGATTGCAACAGTCTTCGAGGGAAGTAAAACCAAATTTATTGATTCGACACAAGGGGAGCCAAATAATATTTGTAAGCCTTAACAGCGGAGTTGTCAATTCAGCTGCACTGGAAACGGACTTGCTCGCAAGAGTTTATCGGTAGCAACAGTTTTATAGCGATAGCGGTAGTGAAATATAAGCAGCGGTGTAATAAAGACAGCGAGTAGTGATTATAGTAAACGAGCAGGATTAAAATACGTAGGCATAGGGATGGATGAACGGGCGCTGCATGGATAAGATAACTCATGTAATAATCAAGACAAGGCATTTGCAGATAATAATAAAAAAGTATCCAAGTACTAAATAACCATAGGCATGTGTTCCGTATATAGTCGTACGTGCTCGCAATGAGAAACTTGCACAACATCTTTTGTCCTACCAGCCGGTGGCAGCCGGGCCTCTAGGGAAACTACTGGTAATTAAGGTACTCCTTTTATAGAGTACCGGAGCAAAGCATTAACACTCCATGAACACATGTGATCCTCATATCACAGCCTTCCCCTCCGGTTGTCCCAATTTCTGTCACTTTGGGGCCTCGGGTTCCGGACAACAATATGTGTATACAACTTGCAGGTAAGATCATAAAACAATGAATATCATCATGAATCAATAACATGTTCACATCTGAAATCATGGCACTCGGGCCCTAGTGACAAGCATTAAGCATAACAAGCTGCAACAATATCATAAAAGTACCAACAACGGATAGTAGGCACCATGCCCTAACAATCTTATGGCTATTACATGAACAATCTCATCCAATCCCTACCATCCCCTTCAGCCTACAGCGGGGATTTACTCACACATGGATGGGGGAAGCATGGATGGTCGATGGAGAGGCGTCGGTGGCGATGATGGCGATGATCTCCTCCAATTCCCCATCCCTGTAGGGTGCCAAAACGGAGATTCTGATCCCGAAACATAGTTTTCGATGGCGGCGGAGTTCTGGATGTCTTCTGGCAAATTGGTCGAACCCCCGTGCGGTTTTAGGTCAAGGGCTCTAAATAGTCCAGAGGGGAGCGTCGGGGGCTGGCCGAGGCGGCGTCACCATATGGCGGCGCGGCCCAGGGGCCCACCGCGCCACCATGTGGTGGGCGCACCTCGTGGCCCCCCTCCGTCTCGTCTTCTGGCTCCGTAGGTCTTCTGTGAAAATAGGCCCATTGCAATTATTTCCGGGGATTTTCCTGAAAGTTGATTTTCTGCACAAAAATAAGACACCAGGGCAATTCTGCTGAAAACAGTGTTAGTCCGTGTTAGTTGTATCGAAAATACACAAATTAGAGGCAAAACAATAGCAAAAGTGTTCGGGAAAGTAGATACGTTTTGGACGTATCAGGGATCTTGAGAATAAGATGTACCAAGCTAACCGTGACAACAAGAAGATCCGCCATCGCCAAAAAGCAATGATGAGGCACATGCAGCTTCCTGTCTCCGAGGGCTCCGAGGACAACATCACTCCTCCCGGTGAGTTGAAGTCCAAGCTTACTTGGTAAAGTTCCGAGGACTCCATCCCCGAGCCACCTCATGGCAAGGGCCATGCTCAAGATGAAGACGAAGATGAAGAGGAGGAGGATGACGAGGAGGAGGTTGACGAGGAGGAGGATGAAGATGATGAGGACGATGATGACGAGTGATCCCCATGGGGCGTTAGTATGCTTCTTCTCCCTTTTTGGTGTGTCGATGCCAAAGGGGGAGAAGTTGATCTATTAGGACGGGAATTTGCATGGGGATGCCAAGGGCTTGGTACTTCATTTTGGTTTTTCGGCCTTGGCATCAAATCTTATCCCTAGTTATTTGGAACTCTATTCGTATGTGTGTTTGCTACTCTATTTGTGGATCTCCCGATCCCCCGGTTTGTATTAAGATTTAATCATTCGTAGCCTATTGGTCTTCACTATTTATCTCTTGATTGGCTACATCTATCATGGAGGCATTTTGGTTTTTCGTCCTTGGCATCAATCTTATCCCTAGTTATTTGGAACTCTATTCGTATGTGTGTTTGCTACTCTATTTGTGGATCTCCCGATCCCCCGGTTTGTATTAAGATTTAATCATTCGTAGCCTATTGGTCTTCACTATTTATCTCTTGATTGGCTACATCTATCACGGAGGCACTTATTATGAGTTTGGGTTTTATCAAGGCAAAGGTATGAAAATTCACCCAAAGTCTCTTATATGATCTTATGATTGCCTCCATTGTATGCTTGTGCTATATGTTCTTGTCATATGTTCTTCTTAGCACTTGGGCATGGTTTGTAGAATCTAGGGGGAGTTTCTCTCTCTAGGATGTGTGCATTTGTATACAAATGCATATTCTAGATATGCACACATCTAGGGGGAGCTCCGTCTACTTTTGCAAATCAAATATCTTATCATAATATCTTATGCTTTATTGCAAATTCTTGTGTTGTCATCAAACACCAAAAAGGGGGAGATTGTAAGAGCAAGATACATATCCCGTGTTTTGTGTGTTTGATAACAACACTCGAATGATTTTAACCGTGCACAAAGATTGTCTTTGATAGGTTTGCAAAGTGTACGGTGCCCTCGCTGAACACATTTTGATCGGAAGAGTGAAGCGTAGTTCTTAGGTTTTCTGGTTTTGTGTGTGTGACGCGAGGTAACATGGTAGGAGAGGAAAAGAGGAAAAGCAGTTTCAGCCATAGCGGTACTACCGGTACCAGGAGCGGTAGTACCGCTACCCTACTGGTACCGCTCTGAGGTACCGCTCTGGAGGTTTCTCACGCAATTGTCCCACAGAACAAGTTACGGTACCTCTGCGGTACCTTGAGCGGTAGTACCGCTTGCAAGCGGTAGTACCGCCTATGGTACCGCTTAAGTACCGTAACTAGTTACGGTAGTACCGCTTCGGATCCAGTAAGGTTTGGACCCCATTACGGTACCTCAAGCGGTACCGCGAGCGGTAGTACCGCTATGTGTCCACGTGGACAAGTTCTGTGGGGATTTCGAATCCAGAGCGGTACTACCGCTTACCAAAGCGGTAGTACCGCTTAGGCAGAAACTGCACATAACGTTTGGACTTGAGGAGACCTATATAAAGACCTCTTCTTCCCCAGCTCGTTTTTAGCTCTTCTCTCTCCCTCTCCTCCATTGTTGCTGAGCTC
>NC_061510.1:29034764-29069990 GCF_022539505.1 Lolium rigidum | reverse complement strand
CGATGGCCCCCTAATTGAAAAAATCCTTAAATATATCTATTTATGCTAATTTTGTATATCTTACTTAAAGTTTAAGCATGATTGGTGTTCTAGGCCCCTTAACAATCTCAGTCAAGCTTCATCACTTGGTCACACACACACAAAAAACTTAAAAAAAATATTATTATTCAGCAAGATAAATATTAGGGTAATACAATAACAAACTTAATAATATTTACATTTGAAAGATCCATGGTCTTCAGAATCTTGGTCAAGACGTTTGAAACTAATAATTTCTATTGATCGCATGAACTATATACCATGATTCTTATTTTTACCAATAGCTACTTGTGCACATGTGTATTGTTTGCAAGAAAAAGAAATAATCAAACAAAAAAAAATATGAGGGTCGGTGTTGTTCTGCACATTTGAGAATGAGTCGGAGTATAGGCACGTTAAGCTATAACTTCAACCTTCTATATTTTCTAGAATTATTCCAAACTCTACCGCCTAAAGAGTATGAATATAAGTGTACTAAGTGTGCAAACAAATCTTGGACTAGGGACCTAACTGTTGAGGGCCCGGGCCGAGCGCCCCTCTGCCCTGCTCTCTCTCTCTCTCTCTCTCTCTCTCTCTCTCTCGCCAGCCGCAATCCTTTCCCCCCAATCTCATCTCCCTCCAACAGCCACCACAGCTCCCTCACGTAGCCACCACAGCTCCCTCACGCAGCCCCGCATCTCCTTCATCTCCTACAACCGCCGCCGCTCCCTTCCGCATCCTCCATTTCGGCGTCTCCATTAGAAAATGGAGATTTTTGGATGGTTCGCTGTAGTAGCTTCCCCAGCGGCGCCGCGAAGAGAAGAGAGGCCGTGCGACCTTCTTGCGCCGACGTCTTCTCCACGATAGAGAGGTCGCGCTCCAACTCTACACACTGGATTTCAGGGCAGGATATGCGCCCCTCCAACCACGGTGACCTCGACCGAAAGGTCAAATTTGTCCGCCGTGAGGAAATCCTCCGAATCGCGTCCACGCTCCTTGCTCGCTACCCCCAGAGGGCTCCTCCACCCGCAGGCCGCTCAACAACCCTCGACGGGTGGGCCATGCAAAGGAGGCCTTTGGACGTTCTCATCTTTTGCGCTGCTGCCCGCACGGCTTCTTGTCGCATCAACGACCCGCTTAAGCACGTGTCCTGAAGGGTACCGGATGGCGTCCTGTAAGGCCCCGGAAGGATCTCACAGAAAAGGGGATGAGAAATCAGACGAATTCAGATTCAATGGTGGAAGAAGCAGGTTCAAGATGAGAGAGGTTCAGAAATCTCTTTTACATTCGATGCCTTCGCACATATGTGATTCTGGCTACTTAATGATCAAATCGACACTGGCAACAGGTCCCTCTTGGTGCATACACCAGGGCCACACACGCACGCAACTACCCTTCGCCAGTTGTGGGTCTTGGGACTAAAGATGGGCTCCCTTATTCGGTCGGTTGCTCCATAAACTCTATGTCCGGCTAAGCCAAAGGCACAGTCGTGACATTTTTCCCTCCTTGAGAGAATTCTCCTGCCCAAATGACAGCATTGGAAAGCGATGTCGAAGAACATGATAATCTTCCCAGGTGGAGTAATCTTCAGACAAGTGACTCCATTGAACTAGAATTGTCTTCGACATAGCAGCAACGACGAAAGGTCTGGTGGCGGTGGAAGCTTGTCGTAGACTAGTGTGTAGTTTTGTGTGAACGGCTTCAACTGCGACACGTGGAAGACCGGATGAACAACACAGTCTTGTGGCAACGCCAGCTTGTACGCTACCATGCCGATGCGCTCGATGATCCTGAACGGCCCGAAGTACTTGAAGGCAAGCTTGGCGCAAGGTCTGTTGATGACGGAGGTTTGCGCATATGGCTGAAGCTTCAGTAGGTCACCTTCCTGGAACTCGCGCTCCGTGCAATTCTTGTCGGCGTAGGCCTTGATGCGCACCTGGGCACGTAGAAGATGATCACAAAGTAATTGAAGAAAACCTTGATGTTCTTCGGCCATCTCCTTGATTGTCGGCGTTAACTTGATGCCTAGATTTCGGAGTGCGCCAAAACTTGGTTCCATTCCATATAGGGCCTTGAATGGAGAACATCCAAGCGAAGTGTGGTATGAGGAACTGTACCAGAACTCCGCCATTGCCAGCCAACATTTCCACTTGTTCGGACAGTCATGAACAACACATCGAAGATAATGCTGCGGACATTGATAAACGCGCTATGATTGCCCGTCCGATTGAGAGTGATAAGCTGTAGAGTAACAGAGCTTCGTACCTACTACAACAAATAACTCCTGCCAAAAATTACTAGTGAACACCTTGTCATGATCCGAGACGATTGACAGAGGCACACCATGGAGCTTGATGATTGAATCCATGAACACATTTGCTACTGACTGCGCAGTGAATGGGTGACGCAGAGGCATGAAATGTGAGTACTTTGTCAGTCTAGCCACCACAAATAGTATAACATCATAACCGTCAGATTTTGGAAGGCCCTCAATGAAGTCCATTGTCACTGCGGCCCATGGACGTTCATGAATTGGTAGAGGTTGTAGCAGTCCTGCCGGGCTCCTAATGTTTTGGGGCATCCCGACAATTATATACCTGCTAACCCGGCATGATCATGTTTAGCCTGCTGACAAAACCGGACACTGCTTAATCCATTCCTCAACTTTCCTTTTCATGCCAGGCCAGTAATACAAGCCCTTTACTCACTGATAAGTGGCTCGACCGCCAGAGTGGCCTCCAACAGCTGAACTGTGAAGAGCAGAAATGAGCACTACAAGAGAATTGCTCCATAGAGGCATTATTTTGGTCCGCTAGAGACACTTACTTTGCCTTTACATAGTTGTAGACACATTTTTCAGATTGTCTCAAAAGTGTCACTATGGGCAGTGTGTCTTAGACAATAGAGTCATTTTATGAAACGCCTATATATGACATAAGGTCATTTAGTAAAGACATCATGTCATGTATCTACTACACAGAGAGTCATTTGAAAGATATACTTGGAATATGTATATATCCGCTATAGAGACACTTTCATGGGGCGTTTTAACTTATCTCTAACATCAATAGAAACGTTTTAGTGTGGCAATGTATCCATCTCCAGAAATGTAGAGACATTTAGGCAAGACATTTTATTCGGCCTTTAGAAATACATGTAGAGACATTATTTTTCCTTCTGAATATGTAGAGACACCTTCTTGTGGCATTTTATTCTTTTCTTAAGACATTTATATAGTCCATGTAGATGCATCTTGGTATGTCTCAAGAGACATCATATATGCATTTTTATGTCTGCCATAATATAAAGATGTTGTCTAAAACATATGGAGATTGAATAATAGAATAATACATATGCAAAATATTATTCTGACATAAGAACAAAACATAATTGGATACTCATTCATAGAAACTGTCAATATAGATACACTGAGATTCACAAAATGTAAACAAATTAAATATGAGTGTGTAAGCTAGATGCCTATGAAAGGAAAAACAGAAAAAAAAACGCACAAATACAACTTCCTTGTTGCACAAGATCAAAAAATCCAAACAACAATATTCTTAAAATTACTACACACCACTAGACCATGAATAAGCACTAGACTTCACTTCCCAGGTATTGTCGCCAGCCACCATATATCGTGATGCTTGGTCATGGTCACAGCATCAGCGAGGAAGAGCGGAAATTCAATTCGGCTCCCGGGTGCGTATGCTCCCTCTACCAATAAAACATATTTCGAAGTGTGGAAATATTTTGACAAAAAATTCTACATGTACATCTCCATAATATATGTGTATGCGTCAAGTTTTACTAAAATATAATATTTTTTGTGGCCTATGTAAAAAGAGAAAACTTATCCTGTGAAAAGCATTGTTTTCAGCACTGAATTTTATCTTTTTTACACACGTCACATGATAAGTTCATTTTTTATGAAACAACTTTGTGAGCGCGTAGCACATGAAGATGTACGTGCGAATTTTTTGTTTCAATTTTTTTAAATTGAAAATATGTGTAAGATGCATTTCAAAATATAGGGAGCATATACTCCCATGTTCCAAAACATCGCTCCCCGAGGAAGAGATGCTTGACAGTTATAAAACTGCATACTGTAGAACAATATTTGGAATCCAGGCAGACTGCTATCTGGTGTTATGTAAGCAAAGCCGGACTGGAACTTTCAACATCATCGTGTACGCCAAGCTCTGCACATCTGTCGCAATTAGCCACTAGATCCAAACTTCCTGAAAACAAAATAAACACAAATGCTTACGTTTTACAGAAAAACTGGGATTTAACACAGGGTTACTAATTTCCAACGTCAATGCAATTTTGGGAATTTATGCCTATCTTAAATATTAAGCTTGAACATGATGGCTTGACCACCAGATGTACTTGCACGGTCTTGAATACTATGTAAGATCTAGGCTTAAATCCTTATGTCTCTCTCCAGTTCTAATTCAGGCATCTTAGTAGCAGCCAAGAGAGTTGGAGCAAGAGCACCCACCTGTAGTCAAAGCTGGAGCCGCTCCTTTGTAGCCACGCGGCCGGTGACTTGTCCTGGAGCGGAGGTCGAACAGCCCTAGTAGCACCCCAACCTGAAGAATTTTTGGCAAAAGAGACCACCCTGCCCAATTTATTGACAAAAAGGACCACTTGTGAGTGCAATTGACAAAAAAGACCACCTTCTCAGTGGCGGCAGCGCCCCCAGGCGACACGTGGCACATGCCGCCGCAGGCTGTGGCGGCAGGAGCTTGCCGTCCCCGCGCCGTCCGTCGCCGTCAGCTGTGGCGGGCCATGCCGCCAGAGGCAACGGAGGCAGGGTGACGTGGAGGATGCCTTCACTGAGTGTGGCGGCAGGCCCCGCCCCTTGCCAAAAAATCCCATCACGCGATCGCCGCATCGTCATCTTCATCCACGCGGCCGCCAGTCATAGATTAGTTTAGCAAATTGTTCTAGCTCATATCAATTTTTGAAAATTCATATCCTTTGATCCGGAGCTCGCTTTTAGATGAGACTTCTTGCGTTAAGTTTGTAATTAGATTCTGTATAACTTCCTTGTAGAAAGTTTTTCCATCCGAGAAACTTTTTCGACAACTTTTCGAGCGAAATTATTAAAAAACCGCGAAACGTTTAATCTTGTAACAATTATAGAAAAACCATTACACATACAAAATTAGGAAATACTATACCCCTGGATTCATAAAAATGAATAGAACACAATTATGAAATAAAAATTGACTTTGATAAAGTTTCAAAATATTGAAATTTGATTATGAGAATTTGAGAATTTGAGTATTTTTACCTAATCCAAATTCTAGAAATCTAAATGAAATGATTCTTTTTGCAAATGGATCATATCGATGTCCTACACCCAATAACATCACTGCCCAAAAATATTTGAAGGACACTGACGCCAAGGCTGTCAGTAAGTTTTCCGCTCTCTTGCTTATAAGCTTTTGAGTTTTCACCGATTTGTTTCCAAGTTTCCACCGTCTTGTTCTTACCGGTTTGTTCTCACACTTATTTTCTTAAACCTTTGCCTAGGGCTCTTTCCGGAGTCGCAGATACGCACCGAGGCCGCTGTCAACAAGCTTCGGGTCGAGCAGGTGGTGGATACCAATCTCCCCTGGACCGCCAAGGACTATCTCACCCCTGGACCGCCAAGGACTATCTCACCGCGCTATTCTGCATGATTACCCATATGCGCGCGGTTGACCGGACCCTTGGCTTGTTGCCGAGCGCTGCCACTGCCGTTTTCAAGTGCCTCTGGCCCGGCGAAACTGTTCCGGAAAGCATTGACCTCGTCGCTGAGCGCCTCCTGCATGAAACAAGCCGGCGGCTAAGCGAGTGGCGCCACTCTTCTGCCCGTGCCGGAGCTGACATTGCACTTCGCTTCGTGTGCTCTTGGTACGAGGGCCTGGATATGGACGACGCCGCTCCCACCAATAAAGATCCAGCGAAGGGTGCCGCTCGCCGCGCCAGGGCTTACGAGATCGCCAGCTACGCCACCACCAGCGACTTCATTCCTCCTCCGGCTAACCTCAACGATGTCTTTACCGATGATGAAGAGGAGGAGGATGAAGAAGCCGGAGAAGGCGACCGCCGAGGCTGAAGCAGAAGCGTGCGAGGAACCTGCTGCCGGTGCCCCGAGCTAGCTCCTGCTGCCCCGAAGTACAAGTCCCTGTGAACCCCCAACAAGCCTCGGAAGACTCCGCTCCGCTTTACCGGACCCCTTGATCCTATCTTGCCTCGCGAAAAACAATGTTCGTTAAATTTGCCCCCGGTATGCTGGGGTGGAAGATGAACGAGTATAAGTTTCCTCCTATCTACCGATGAACAGCCTAATCTCTATCCACCGAGCAAGGTAAAAGTGTAAAATATGACATGTTCAATTAACTCAATTGTTATTTGGATAATATGGACTAGGATAATATGATTTGGATAAATATGATCATGAACAAGATGAATGTGTCTAAATGATTTTGATAGATGGGCTTGGCTATAGGCTTCACTTTTGTGAAAATGAATCTTGTTTAGAATAATGAAGGAAATGCATCTATAATGAAAATACACAAATCCTCATGTTTGAATTTGAATAATTTCCAAAAAGGTGGGTCGAAGTAGCTTGGGAATTAGTGTTACTGGTTTGGTAAAATTATTTTTAACCAAGGGCAAAAGGAATCATTTTAAAATGATTTAGAGATTTTATTTTATGCCGAAAATACTCAAATTCTCATCTTTGAATTTGAATATCTGCAAATGGTTTCAAATATTTTTGGGCAGTGATGTTATTGGATGTAGGACATCGATATGATCCATTTGCAAAAAGAATCATTTGATTTAGATTTTTAGAATTTGGATTAGGTCAAAAATACTCAAATACTCAAATTCTCATATTCAAATTTCAATTTTTTGAAACTTTATCAAAGTGAATTTTTATTTCATAATTGTGTTCTACTCATTTTTATGAATTCAGGGGTATAGTATTTCCTAATTTTGTACGTGTAATTGTTTTTCTATAATTGTTACAAGATTAAACGTTTCGCGATCTTTTAATAATTTCGCTCGAACAGTTGTCTGAAAAAGTTTCTCGGATGGAAAAACTTTCTACAAGAAAGTTATACAGAATCTAATTACAAACTTAACGCAAGAAGTCTCATCTAAAAGCGAGCTCCAGATCTAAGGATATGAATTTTCAAAATTTGACATGAGCTAGAACAATTTGCAAAACTAATCGATTCATAGAAGAGTGGCGGCGTGTGGATTTTGTCAAAAGAGACCACCCTACCCAATTTATTGACAAAAAGGACCACTTGTGAGTGCAATTGACAAAAAAGACCACTTTCTCAGTGGCGGCAGCGCCCCCAGGCGACATGTGGCACATGCCACCGAAGGCTATGGCGGCAGGAGGTTGCCGTCCCGCGCCGTCCGTCGCCGTCAGCTGTGGCGGGCCATGCCGCCAGGGGCAACGGCGGCAAGGTGACGTGGAGGATGCCTCCACCGAGTGTGGCGGCAGGCCATGCCAAAAAATCCCGTCCCGCGATCGCCGCATCCATCTTCATCCACACGCCGCCACTCTTCTATGAATCGATTAGTTTTGCAAATTGTTCTAGCTCATGTCAAATTTTGAAAATTCATATCCTTAGATCCGGAGCTCGCTTTTAGATGAGACTTCTTGCGTTAAGTTTGTAATTAGATTCTGTATAACTTTCTTGTAGAAAGTTTTTCCATCCGAGAAACTTTTTCAGACAACTGACGTTTAATCTTGTAACAATTATAGAAAAACAATTACACGTACAAAATTAGGAAATACTATACCCCTGAATTCATAAAAATGAGTAGAACACAATTATGAAATAAAAATTCACTTTGATAAAGTTTCAAAAAATTGAAATTTGAATATGAGAATTTGAGTATTTGAGTATTTTTGACCTAATCCAAATTCTAAAAATCTAAATCAAATGATTCTTTTTGCAAATGGATCATATCGATGTCCTACATCCAATAACATCACTGCCCAAAAATATTTGAAACCATTTGCAGATATTCAAATTCAAAGATGAGAATTTGAGTATTTTCGGCATAAAATAAAATCTCTAAATCATTTTAAAATGATTCCTTTTGCCCTTGGTTAAAAATAATTTTACCAAACCAGTAACACTAATTCCCAAGCTACTTCGACCCACCTTTTTGGAAATTATTCAAATTCAAACATGAGGATTTGTGTATTTTCATTATAGATGCATTTCCTTCATTATTCTAAACAAGATTCATTTTCACAAAAGTGAAGCCTATAGCCAAGCCCATCTATCAAAATCATTTAGACACATTCATCTTGTTCATGATCATATTTATCCAAATCATATTATCCTAGTCCATATTATCCAAATAACAATTGAGTTAATTGAACATGTCATATTTTACACTTTTACCTTGCTCTGGTGGATAGAGATTAGGCTGTTCATCAGTAGATAGGAGGAAACTTATACTGTTCATCTTCCACCCCGAGCATACCGGGGGCAAATTTAACGAACATTGTTTTCTGCGAGGCAAGATAGGATCAAGGGGTCCGGTAAAGCGGAGCGGAGTCTTCCGAGGCTTGTTGGGGGTTCACGAGGACTTGTACTTCGGGGCAGCAGGAGCTAGCTGCGGGGCACCGGCAGCGGAGTTCCTCGCACGCTTCGCTTCAGCCTCGGCGGTCGCCTTCTCCGGCTTCTTCATCCTCCTCCTCTTCATCATCGGTAAAGACATCGTTGAGGTTAGCCGGAGGAGGAATGAAGTCGCTGGTGGTGGCGTAGGCCGGCGATCTCGTAAGCCCTGGCGCGGCGAGCGGCACCCTTCGCTGGATCTTTATTGGTGGGAGCGGCGTCGTCCATATCCAGGCCCTCGTACCAAGAGCACACGAAGCGAAGTGCAATGTCAGCTCCGGCACGGGCAGAAGAGTGGCGCCACTCGCTTAGCCGCCGGCTTGTTTCATGCAGGAGGCGCTCAGCGACGAGGTCAATGCTTTCCGGAACAGTTTCGCCGGGCCAGAGGCACTTGAAAACGGCAGTGGCGGCGCTCGGCAACAAGCCAAGGGTCCGGTCAACCGCGCGCATATGGGTAATCATGCGAGAATAGCGCGGTGAGATAGTCCTTGGCGGTCCAGGGGTGAGATAGTCCTTGGCGGTCCAGGGGAGATTGGTATCCACCACCTGCTCGACCCGAAGCTTGTTGACGGCGGCCTCGGTGCGTATCCGCGACTCCGGAAAGAGCCCTAGGCAAAGGTTTAAGAAAATAAGTGTGAGAACAAACCGGTAAGAACAAGACGGTGGAAACTTGGAAACAAATCGGTGAAAACTCAAAAGCTTATAAGCAAGAGAGCGGAAAACTTACTGACAGCCTTGGCGTCAGTGTCCTTCAAATATTTTTGGGCAGTGATGTTATTGGGTGTAGGACATCGATATGATCCATTTGCAAAAAGAATCATTTCATTTAGATTTCTAGAATTTGGATTAGGTAAAAAATACTCAAATTCTCAAATTCTCATAATCAAATTTCAATATTTTGAAACTTTATCAAAGTCAATTTTTATTTCATAATTGTGTTCTATTCATTTTTATGAATCCAGGGGTATAGTATTTCCTAATTTTGTATGTGTAATGGTTTTTCTATAATTGTTACAAGATTAAACGTTTCGCGGTTTTTTAATAATTTCGCTCGAAAAGTTGTCGAAAAAGTTTATCGGATGGAAAAACTTTCTACAAGGAAGTTATACAGAATCTAATTACAAACTTAACGCAAGAAGTCTCATCTAAAAGCGAGCTCCGGATCAAAGGATATGAATTTTCAAAAATTGATATGAGCTAGAACAATTTGCTAAACTAATCTATGACTGGCGGCCGCGTGGATGAAGATGACGATGCGGCGATCGCGTGATGGGATTTTTTGGCAAGGGCGGGGCCTGCCGCCACACTCGGTGAAGGCATCCTCCACGTCACCCTGCCTCCGTTGCCTCTCGGCGGCATGGCCCGCCACAGCTGACGGCGACGGACGGCGCGGGGACGGCAAGCTCCTGCCGCCACAGCTGCGGCGGCATGTGCCACGTGTCGCCCGGGCGCTGCCGCCACCGAGAAGGTGGTCTTTTTTGTCAATTGCACTCACAAGTGGTCCTTTTTGTCAATAAATTGGGCAGGGTGGTCTCTTTTGCCAAAAATTCTTGATGCGGCGATCGCGGGACGGGATTTTTTGGCATGGCCTGCCGCCACACTCGGTGGAGGCATCCTCCACGTCACCTTGCCGCCGTTGCCCCTGGCGGCATGGCCCGCCACAGCTGACGGCGACGGACGGCGCGGGACGGCAACCTCCTGCCGCCATAGCCTTCGGTGGCATGTGCCACGTGTCGCCTGGGGGCGCTGCCGCCACTGAGAAAGTGGTCTTTTTTGTCAATTGCACTCACAAGTGGTCCTTTTTGTCAATAAATTGGGTAGGGTGGTCTCTTTTGACAAAATTTCCAACCTGAAATCCAAAAAACAGAGAGCAAATCAGAGAATTTGGAGCTGTAACTGAAGGGGATTTTTTTGCGAAATAGGCTCAGGAGAGAGGAGGGATTCAGGAGCCAGTTGGCAACATTAACCCGTAGTCGTTGGCGGGGTTCAGGATGAGCGAGACCTGGGCAAGAAGAAACAAGGAGTTGAGAGATCAGGGGAGTGTTCGTGTCTGCCTTGTGTACTAGAAGCGCTCCTGTATGTGGGCTATTTGACAAAATGCCCCGCTTTACTTTGGCATTTGACTCAAAGGGCACATTTAGTTTGGCATGGATGAAATGCCCTACTTTACATTGCCCATTTGCTAAAATGCCCCCACTTAGGTGATTTACTGCTAACAGAGACAATCTTGTCTTAATCTAATCTCTAATCTGCAATTCATCAAAGCTGTCGATGTTTACCTGTGTGTCGCTCATGTCGCTCCCGTATGAACAGAGGCAGGCAACGCCGGCGACGGCCACGACCAAGCCCCAGCGCTGTCTCTATCATCGCCCGCTGTCTGCACGCGCGCTCCACTGGCCGGTGGCGAGACAGCTACCGGCGGCTGCCCGGCTAGCGGGAAGAGATGGAAAAGAAGCACCTGCTGGCGCTAGCGCTAGCGCAGAAGCACTGCACCGGCTGCGAGCCCGCGTGGGCGCAGCCGTGGGGGTGGGCCAAGACGGCCTTCTTCCTAGTCGCCATGCTCGTCTCAATGCTGCTCGTCTGCGCCCCACCCCTGCTTGTTGTGCTCCTCGACCTCGCCCTCCCGCCCACGCTGCTCTCGATGCACCTCTCCGCCAGCGCGGTGACCCCGAACGCGTCCTTTGTTCCAGCCGCGCTTGACCAGGCCCGGGCGTTCGAAATCCGGTAGACATCGAACAGGGTCGTGACCCGGCCGCGAATCACATTGTTGGGAGTCTCTGTATCTCTGATCTGCTTCGGTACTTCAGGATTGGATCATCTCAATATCTTTTATCCAGAATACTATACTGTATTCACACATGTTCAGGTCAATTAACACCGCATGAAGTTAACTGCTGCTCACAAGTTCCATTCTTCAAATTGAGATCAGTAACGGATCAACTATCTAGGGTGCAGATTTGATTTTCCGTGAGTTATCCAAGTAATTTTAATGCATGCATCTCTACTCTTTAAGTTTCTTTCGAAAACTCTTATTGCATTTATATTCAACTCTTACCTAACTTCCAATCGTGTTGTTTGCCTGAAATTGGTTCGCAGGGCCTACACACGACTATCTGGCCATGTTCTCACTGTTGTTCAATACGTATTCTCGCGATATGCATGGAACGATGCACTACCCAAAATCAAAATCAATGTGAGAAATACAATGCTTGAATGGTGGCACACGTCTCCTTATACTTTCCAGTCCAAGTGTCGAAGGAAGGTTTGCTGAAAATAAACGACCGCACTCATTTTTTCTTTTGAGGCAAATCAGTGGGTTTCCCACTGTGTATATTTATAAAATTTTCAAAAGTTTATATGTACAAAAAGGGAAGCATATTGCTAGAGATAAGCAATAGCTGGCTAACTAGAAGGCCCTAAGCCCAAAGGAAGAAGAAAAAAAAAACTTATCTGGGATTATCGAAATCTCTCAACCCAAGACTTGAGGCCGCATAAGACTTTCTAGGAGCCTTATGTAGAAGAAGCAGAACTTCATCCTTGAACTTTCTTCGACATCTGTATAGACTTGGTGGAGTACTTTTGAAGATAAAGTCATTTTGAGTAGTCCAGATGACCCAAGTTATCAACATGATGGTCATCACAAAAAAAAAAAAGTTATCAACATGATCAATTCCATAAAATATGGGACATTGAGGAAAAGCTTCACGCTGGCAATAAAACTTTGAATATTTGTCTGCTGAGGAGGAGTCCAATGTATCTCCAACACATCTGGGTAAAAGGGCATTGGAAGAACAGATGATTTCTGGTTTCTAACTAATCTTGTCCACACATTATACAGGAGTAATTATCTATGAAAATATTCTTCCTTTGCAACATAGCTCTAGTGTTTAGACGATTATGAATCAGCAGCCAGAAGAAAACCTTATGCTTCTGCTGACAACAACCTTTCCACGTCCACTTTAAGGCTTGTATAGTACCACCCAAATCCATGAGGGACTTATAAACTGTGGATGTTTTAGTGGCTACAGAATTCCCAAAAACTGTTCAAGTATCAAAATCATCAACTAGCTCAAGATTCAAGAGCATAGCAGAAAAAGTTGGAATTGCAGCAAAGCCTCTTCAGATAAATGAAGGTGAAAAAGATTAGCCATATCATGAGCAAGCAGGCCTGTATAATAGAAATATCTTCATCTTTACAGAAGGAAAAGAGGTGTGACCATGTTTCTTTCAAGCTGTGAATAGCCCATTTATCCTTCCAAAGAAGAATGGAGTTTCCTTGGATGAAATCACATTCAGCCAAATTTTTAAATGTTGGAAGCATTTTCAAGCAATCTCTCCACCAAAAAGAGACTTCTCTAGTTCTGGCTGGAGGGAGGCAGTTGGAATAATATAATTCCCAAGATATTTTTACCAAGGCAGGTCAGCTCTGCTCTGTAGAATTTATGTAGATGCTTGATACGTTCCAAACGTATCTATAATTTTTGATGCTCCATGCTTATTTTGTTACAATTTTATATGTTTATGTGCACTTTTCCACACTTTTTAGTATTTTCTAGGACTAACCTATTAACGCAATGCCGCAGTGCCAGTTCCTGTTTTTTGCTGTTTTGTGTTTCAGAAAAGTTGTACATGAAAGTTTCTCGGAATTGGACGAAACAAAAGCCCAGAGTCTTATTTTTCTGGGACGAAGACGGAGCCAGAAGGACACGCACAGGAGAGCTGCCACGTTGCAGTACATAGGGCAGGCGCGGCCCCACCCTTGGCCGCGCCTGATCCGTCACTAGTACGAAAAGACTTATAGATGAGATCTTATTTATGTGGCGCACCAACTCCCTATGCGCCACAGAAACAATATATGTGGCGCACGATTCACAGTGCGCCACAAAAAATAGCTTAGTTTTGTGGTGCACTGCTAGTACATGCGCCACAGAAATAAGGTGGGGCCCACATCCTGCCACCACCAATAATTGGTGTCGTTATTTCTGTGGCGCAGGGCTAGCAGTGCGCCAGAGTAATTAGTTATTCTGTGGCGCACCCCTTCGGGTGCCCCACAGAAATATGTGATTCTGTGGCGCACTTGTGCTGGTGCGCCACAGAAATTGTGCGATTATATATCTGCTGCACCCCTCCCTCGCCCGTACTCATGCACTCTCTTCCTCTCCCTACCGTCGCGCACCGCCGCCTTCCATGGTGAGCGCTGCCATCGCCGTCGCCGCCGCCTTCCTCCGCGAGGGCCGCATGCTGCCACGCTCCACCCATCCCTGCCACCAGAAGCACAAGCCGCTCCGTCGTGGAGGAGGAGGGGCCGCCGCATCAAGGAGGAGGGGTCGGCGCCGCGTCAAGGAGGAGGAGGAGCCGCCCCGTCCTCCACCCCTGCCGTCGTCGTAAACCTCCTCCTCCACCCCTATCGTCGGTGAGGTCTCTCCCCTCCCCTCCCTCTTCTTCTCGCGCGCGAGCACAAAGTGCTCGACGAAATGCTTCTATGCCATCTAAGAGAAATAGTCATGCAAATATAAGAACAGATACTGCCTGATCTAGTTGGTTTATACCTGTGGCTTGCTTGCTCCTCACTGCTTTATCAATTCCCTACTGATCCTAAGTACCCATGAATATCTGGTGATGTTCTTGTGCTGTTTAGTTACTGTCAACACATGTGTTTGCATGTGTGTGTGAGCTGCTTGTAGTGTCACTTGACTGTTCAAGTTTCAATGTTTGTTACTTTTCCTCTAGTGCAAGACATGATTGAGCTGATGTTTATCCACTGTTGGCCTTTATTCTTGGTAGCTCAAAGTGTCATGCACATGTGGCTTTACCTTATGGGTGTACTATTATTCAGTGGTTGACAGTAACTAAATAAGCTTATGCTTAATTAGTCAGATGTTGAATTAGTAAGATCAAGTAGTGGCTTGAGTTCCTGTTGGTAATCAATACCAACAGATAGCTACTTTATTTTAAGTAGAATTTCTTTTAAGGACTCTAGCTAGATTAGAGGGGAAAAAGATTTCTTCTTTGTTGCCTATGATAATGGATCATTAAATGTTTCCCTTTGTCCCTGGTTGCCTCCTTAATTGATGTCTTATGATCCAAATGATCCAACTCCCTTGCATGATCCCATTTGTCCCTAATGTTGCTTAAGATGAATAAATTCCCTCTAATCACCATTTGGAGATCAAGACTAGTTCTGGATTTCCATTAGCTAGACTCCAATATTAAAAATGTCTCCCAAATATGGGGACAGACATTTTAACATTACCCCAATGTTATTTCTCTCAAATGGGCAGTTTCTGATGGTATGCTTGCTCCTCACTGCTTTATCAATTCCCTACTGATCCTAAGTACCCATGAATATCTGGTGGTGTTCTTGTGTTGTTTAGTTACTGTCAACACATGTGTTTGCATGTGTGTGTGTGTGCTGCTTGTAGTGTCACTTGACTATTCAAGTTTCAATGTTGGTTACTTTTCCTCTAGTGCAAGACATGGTTGAGCTGATGTTTATCCACTGTTGGCATTTATTCTTGGTAGCTCAAAGTGTCATGCACATGTGGCTTTACCTTATGGGTGTACTATTATTCCGGGCCTCTCCTATTTAACTATATGGTTAAATTATATGTTTGTCTTTTGTTAATCTCACTACAACAAAACCCCTCCTACAACAACGCATATATCTGTATCTAAATACCAATATAGGCGTTGCTAGTGCCTCTACCAACGGATAATGATGCGTTGCATTTTTGGGTGTTGCAAGGGTACAATGCAACGCATGTAGGTCCGTTGGTAACGGGGGCGTTGCTATGCAGCAACGTATAGAATCATGGGTGGGCAACACTTACATATGTTGGTGCTTGCACTGCCCGATTGAATTCATGACCGGATAATATTTGTTTTATCAATTAAATATTTGCAAGCTTGTAAGCGATGGTCTACATATAGCATCCAGATTTTTTTTGCAATTACCCTGAACTGGGTCCACGCCGCGATTTGTAGACATACGTGAATTGAGAAAATTCAATATCACTATTTATATAGAAGAGAGACATGTTATATATTGAATTAAAATCGTTGCATTACAAAAGGAACACCATCGATGTGGTACATATATAATTACTATGTTTACAACATCACTACTCTCCCACAAATAAATAAAATAGAGAGATGTGAAGTAGACTATCTAGAAGCAGCATTGTCCTCCTTCCGTTCAACTTGTCTCCCATATCATCATCAATTTATCTTTTGAATCTACAGTAAAAAAGGCCAAACTTTTAACACAATAGTGGAAGAAACAGGACACACTGAGTTACTCTTTGCTTGTCACCATGTAGGTGGTTTGTTTTCTGGTTCTGAATTGTAATACATCAATAAAAATCGATAAAAATGTGATACTTCAAACTTCAAAATCTTGCTGATCTCTAGAGAAATTCAACAAAAAGTAGTACCATTTTATATACGCACACAACTTATAGACCATCCACAAGACCAAAGCAATAGCAGTTTATTTACAGATATTTCAAAATTTCAACAACCATAGTAATTAACCACTTAGGCATGTTTTAACAACTGCAGAGGTAACTTGGTTATTTAGAATTATGGAGTAGACATGCATAATTGCATATTCATGACTGTTAGCTACAGTATCAGTAGCAGCCTACTCAAATTTCAACAGTTACTCTTCTCAAAATAACATACGATCGAGATACTCAGACTTACAATGGCAACTTACAGAAGAAAAAATACAAAAGGCCAAATTTTAATTACTGGAATTGGAGGAAACAGGGGAGGAGGGAAACTTACATGTGGTCAGCACCGTCAGTGGAATCATTTCAACAACATAAAAATGCTCATCATGGGATCATGGCCGCAATTTGAAAATCTTATTCTGTACACATATATATCCTAGAAATATAAGGTGATCCGAATTGTATCTCAAGCATGAAACTATATGCATTTTCGAATTTTATCAAGAAAAGATGGCAACCTAAAGATGAAAAAAACACCTGTACATTCAAAAAACTCAGTGACCTGATTGCAAAATTCCTTTGCCCAATTGAACTGCAGATGGGTAGAGTATAATTGTAAGTCAAATTAGCAATCAATATTAGTGTCTAGGACTGCATGATCAGAAAATAAGAAGTGCAAGAATTCCTCCGTCCTATTAGGAAAATTTGCAGCAATTAACCGATCAAAAAACACTTGCTAGTCTGCTACTAACTAATCAACATCTAGCAAAACCATGGCAAGAAAGCCTGATATTCAGTCTATACCTGTGGCAACAGCAAACAATTTAGGACAGAAGAGCCCGTACCTAGACATGTTACAAGATGCTTTACTAAAATCTGGTAAATAATAAATAAATAACTTTCTGAAAGTACGGCAAATAACAGACTAGCACAAGCTCCTGTATCTCACACAACACACGCACTCGCTCACTCCAGTGAATTTACTTTAACAATAAATATTCAGATGAGCAGAAAATAAAATTTGGTTCAAGAAAATGCTCTAAAGCTTGTTGGAACACGAATCCACCGAGTACTTATTTTAAGTAGGTGATAAAAGCTTGCATATTGTAAGTATAAAGAGCGCAAATTTGTTGCAGATAGTGGTCATCGCATCTCTTTCTCGTACTGAATACCAAAAGTACTTACTGTGGGTGATCTGGTCTATGCAGTATGCACCAGGAGTATCCAGGGCTAACGTATACATGTAATCAATAGCGATTGATCTCTTCAACGATGCAGGAAAACATGAACTGTAGATTATCAGCGGCCAATGTCATGCGATGCGGCAAGGATGCCCAAAAATTCTAGAAAGATTATTAACGGGTCAATGATGGGGAAAACGAGAGGAATTTGGAAAGGGGAAGAGAAGTTGCACCTGGATTGCCCCTGGTCCGACGTTCCCCATGTGTTTCACCTTGCTGCTGCACTCCGTTTCCTTGCCCCCCGTTGCAGCATCGTTCAGTTCGTGGTCGCCGATCAGCAAGGGCCTGAAGAGCGCCAGATAGCCTCGCAAGAGATAGGCGCCGCGCCATCAAGAAGCCTGCGGAGATCCCCGAAAGTGGAAGCCATGTCGAGGGAAGGAATCGCGAATAGCTCTCGCTCGACGACCTGATTTCCGGCGGCGCGTTGGTCCTGTTGCTAGGGTTAAGATTTGATGAAAGAAGTCCAAATCACCCCCCCAAGTATGAGGTTTGGGGCGGTAACCCCCCTTATGTTTTAAGTGGGGTAAATTACCCCCCTAAGTATCAAATACCGGACAAAATACCCCCTCTGGGCATTGGTTAGCTGTTTTGTGAGCGCATCTCAAAAAAAAAAGCTGTTTTGTGAGCGGATTTGGCCACGGTGGACACAGCAAATAGGCCACGCAAGCATGGTTGAGACGGACCAGGTCAAGACTCACCTGGCCGGCCGCACGGACGTACCTGGTCGTCATCTGGCCATCAAGACGCACGCCGCGCGTGGTCTGTGGAAAGCAGTGCGCCATCGCCCGCTAACATCTTCTCTCCCGACGACGGCGGCGAGGTATGTTGATGATCGACAGCTGTTGGTTGATGATCCGGCGCAGCTCTCCTCCGCAGCAGTTGGCCTAACCTTGTGTGCTCTCGCTGCAGCCATGGCCCCTCCATGTCGAGGACGGCCTCGATGGTTACTCCTGGATAGAAGCGATGGCGGACGATCGGCGGCATCATCTGCTGATTGTAGTGCCGCTATGTCGAGCAGCTGAGTTCATGGAACCCCTACATCCCTCATCCCCTTCCAGATCTTTGCAAAAAATTCAGAAACTATTTCCTGTAGGGAGTGCTAGTACATACAGATTTTCTGTTCATATGTGTTAGGCATATAACTGAGAAAAGATTTCATTTTTCGTGCTAGTACAACATACAGTAACATCTATGCAAGATTGCCGGAGAATGCGATAGCTGATAGATCAAAAGAAGAAGATGGAGCTGAGGAGCAAGGATTTCAAGAGGAACAATATTCAGATGTTACGAGCAGCAACAAGAAATGCATGGACATCACCTACAGGAGCAGAAATTTCAGAAATACCAGCACATTCCAGAGCAACAGGAAGAGCATGTACATGATCAACAGTAGAAATGCATGAGCAGCATCTAAATAAGCATCACTCAAAAATGCATGACAAGCACCGAGAGGAGCATCAATTTCAGCATTCCCAGCACCAAGAAGGGCAGCTAATTTCTGCTGCTTCTCCACCCCAGCAAGATCCATCAACGCCGCCGCCGCTTCCTCAATTTCTGCCCCTTCTTTCATCGCCGGCATCAGGTACCACCTCCCCAAAACCTGAGATCCCTCCACCTCCATCGAAATGCCGATCAACAGCTCCCGGGGCGATGTAGAAAGACGAACGCGTCCGGATTTGGGGAGGAGGCAGAGGCTCGCGACCGGATTTGGGGAGGAGGATGCACGGCCGGATTTGGGGAGGAGCAGGAGGCGGACAGAGTATGAGAGCCAGGTGCGGTCAACGATGGGGAGGAGGGTTTGCAGCTCTCCCAGGTGCGGTTCGACGAAATCATGTGCGGTGCGGCTCAACCGTGCCAGCGTGGAGCAAACCAGAGTACACGTGGCCAAATCCGCTCACAAAACAGCTAACCAATGCTCAGGGGGTATTTTGTCCGGTATTTGATACTTAGGGGGTAATTTACCCCACTTAAAACATAAGGGGGGTTACCGCCCCAAACCTCATACTTAGGGGGGTGATTTGAACTTCTTTCAGATTTGATTTATGAATGGGGATCGAGAGTTTTTTAGATGGGGGAGTAGTTAGGATGTGGCTACGTTTGTGGCTGCAGAGGTGGGAGGATAGGTAAATACTAAAAAGGACCCAGTCACTCGGTCGTGGGGAAGATCGTGGATGGTAGATACATATAACGTCACCGTTGCAGCCTATGTGTAGCTGTATGCCTATGCGTGTTGTAGTGTCTCTCAGTGGCTGACAGTAACTAAATAAGCTTATGCTTAATTAGTCAGATGTTGAATTAGTAAGATCAAGTAGTGGATTGAGTTCCTGTTGGTAATCAATACCAACAGAGAGCTACTTTATTTTAAGTAGAATTTCTTTTAAGGACTCTAGCTAGATTAGAGGGGGGGAATTACTGCTTTGTTGCCTATGATAATGGATCATCAAATGTTTCCCTTTGCCCCTGGTTGCCTCCTTAATTGATGCTTTATGATCCAAATGACCCAAGTCCCTTGCATGATCCCATTTGTCCCTAATGTTGCTTAAGATGAATAAATTCCCTCTAATCACCATTTGGAGATCAAGACTAGTTCTTGATTTCCATTAGCTAGACTCCAATATTAAAAATGTCTCCCAAATATGGAGACAAACATTTTAACATTATCCCAATGTTATTTCTCTCAAATGGACAATTTTTGTACTTGCTGATGATTAGAATGTTTGGTCGATCACTACTCTCTGGGGTGGCGTGAGTGAACCTGGTGTGATGGCGCAAATATCAATTTGTTGTGCATCCTACTTGGCTTCGCTTACGCCATCCCTGAATGTTTATATTTGTTTCGACCAAAAAATTATGAGGCATATGATATCTAGTTGATACCACTTGGCTCTTTCTTCCATTTTAGTGCCGATGATTAGAATGTTTGGTCACCTATACACTCAGAGGCGGCGTAAGTTAGCCTGGTGTGATGGCACAAATATCAATCTGTTGTGCATCCTACCGGCCTCGCTTACGCCGTCTCGGAATGTGAATATTTGTTTCGACCAACAAAACATGAGGCATATGATATCTAGTTGATACCACTTGGCTCTTTCTTCCATTTTAGTGCCGATGATTAGAATATTTGGTCACCTATACACTCTAGGGTGACGCAAGTGAGCCTGGTGTGATGGCACAAATATCAATCTCTTGTGCATCCTACCGGCCTCGCTTACTTCGTCTTGGAATGTGAATATTTGTTTCGACCAACAAAATATGAGGCATATGATATCTAGTTGATACCACTTGGCTCTTTCTTCCATTTTAGTGCCGATGATTAGAATGTTTGGTCACTCGTACACTCGGGGGTGGAGCAAGTGAGCCTGGTGTGATGGCACAAATATCAATCTCTTGTGCATCATACCCAGCCTCACTTACTCCATCCCTGAATGTTAATATTTGTTTCGACCAACAAAGTATGAGTCATATGCTATCTAGTTGATACCACTTGGCTCTTTCTTCCATTTTAGTGTCGATGATTAGAATGTTTGGTCACCTATACACTCCGGGGTGGCGCCAGCAAGCCTGGTGGGATGGCACAAATATCAATCTCTTGTGCATCCTACCTGGCCTCACTGACTCCATAACGGAATGTTAATATTTGTTTCGACCAACAAAATATGAGGCATTCCATTTAGTTCATACTAGCTACTTGTCCCTTATTTTAGTTGGCACTTTTTAATTGCATTGGCCGATGATTAGAATGTTTGGTCACTTGTACACTCTGGGGTGGGGCCAGTGAACCTGGTGTGATGGCACAAATCTCAATCTCTTGTGCATCCTACTTGGCTTTGCTGACCCCATCCCTGAATGTTAATATTTGTTTCGACCATCAAAGTATCAGGCATTCCATTTAGTTCATACTAGCTACTTATCTCTTATTTGAGTTGGCACTTCTTAATTGCATTGGCCTTTCTTCCATTTTAGTGCCGATGATTAAATTTTGTGGTCACTACACACTTGGGGGAGGCGCCAGTGAGCCTGGTGTGATGGCACAAATATCAATCTCTTGTGCATCCTACCTGGCCTCACTGACGCCTCGAAGGCGGTAAAGAAGGTGTTGTCCAAGGAGGAGAAAGGCGTCAAGGCCTCGAAGCGTCGCAACCAGCGCAAGAATATGAAGGGGAGGAATGCAGCGGCCACCGCCGCCCAACAAGTTGAGTCCACCCAGCACATCGCGTGGCAGATGCAGCTAAAATCCAGCGCCGCGCAAGTAGACCTCCATTCCGAGCATAGCGGAGGCCATGCTCCTCGGCAAGCGAGAGGGGATCATCGGTGTCGCGCCCCCGACCTCGTCGGTGAGCTCGGTAAGTTCCCAGCTGCGTCCAGAAATGCCTGCACCCTTGTGATACGTCTCCGACGTATCGATAATTTCTTATGTTCCATGCCATATTATTGATGATACCTACATGTTTTATGCACACTTTATGTCATATTCGTGCATTTTCTGGAACTAACCTATTAACAAGATGCTGAAGTGCCGATTCTTTGTTTTCTGCTGTTTTTGGTTTCGAAATCCTAGTAACGAAATATTCTCGGAATTGGACGAAATCAAGACCCGGGGGCCTATTTTGCCACGAACCTTCCGGAAGACCGAAGAGCATACGAAGTGGGGCCACGAGGTGGCCGGACCACAAGGCGGCGCGGCCAAGGGGGCCCGCGCCGCCCTGTGGTGTGGGCCCCTCGTCGGCCCTCCGACTCGCCCTTCCGCCTACTTAAAGCCTCCGTCGCGAAACCCCCGATGCGAAAAACCACGATACGGAAAACCTTCCGGAGACGCCGCCGCCGCCAATCCCATCTCGGGGGATTACGAAGATCTCCTCCGGCACCCTGCCGGAGAGGGGATTCATCTCCCGGAGGACTCTACACCGCCATGGTCGCCTCCGGAGTGATGAGTGAGTAGTTCACCCCTGGACTATGGGTCCATAGCGGTAGCTAGATGGTTGTCTTCTCCTCATTGTGCTTCATTGTTGGATCTTGTGAGCTGCCTAACATGATCAAGATCATCTATACTGTAATACTCTATGTTGTGTTTGTCGGGATCCGATGGATAGAGAATACCATGTTATGTTAATTATCAAGTTATTGCATATGTGTTGTTTATGATCTTGCATGCTCTCCGTTATTAGTAGAGGCTCTGGCCAAGTTGATGCTAGTAACTCCAAGAGGGAGTATTTATGCTCGATAGTGGGTCCATGCCTACATTGACACCTGGGACAGTGACAGGAAGTTCTAAGGTTATGTTGTGCTGTTGCCACTAGGGATAAAACATTGATGCTATGTCCGAGGATGTAGTTATTGATTACATTACGCACCATACTTAATGCAATTGTCTGTTGTTAGCAACTTAATACTGGAGGGGTTCGGACGATAACCCGAAGGTGGACTTTTTAGGCATAGATGCGGTTGGATGGCGGTCTATGTACTTTGTCGTAATGCCCAATTAAATCTCACTATACTTATCATGACATGTATGTGCATTGTTATGCTCTCTCTATTTGTCAATTGCCCGACCGTAATTTGTTCACCCAACATGCTTTTATCTTATGGGAGAGACACCTCTAGTGAACTGTGGACCCCGGTCCATTCTTTTAATATTGAAATACAAATCTGCTGCAATACTTGTTTTACTGTTTTCTCTCGCAAACAATCATCTTCCACACAATTCGGTTAATCCTTTGTTACGGCAAGCCGGTGAGATTGACAACCTCACCTGTTTCGTTGGGGCAAATTACTTTGGTTGTGTTGTGCGGGTTCCACGTTGGCGCCGGAATCCCTGGTGTTGCGCCGCACTACATCCCGCCGCCATCAACCTTCAACGTGCTTCTTGGCTCCTCCTGGTTCGATAAACCTTGGTTTCTTTACGAAGGAAAACTTGCTGCTGTGCGCATCATACCTTCCTCTTGGGGTTGCCCAACGAACGTGTGAAATACACGCCATCAAGCATATTTTACGGCACCATTGCCGGGAGATCAAGACACGCCGCAAGGGGAGTCTCCACTTCCCAACCTCTTTACTTTGTTTTTGTCTTGCTTTATTTTATTTACTACTTTGTTTGCTGCACTTATATCAAAACACAAAAAAATTAGTTGCTAGCTTTACTTTATTTACTGTCTTGCACTCTATATCAAAAACACAAAAAAATTAGTTTACTTGCATCTACTTTATCTAGTTTGCTTTATTTTACTGTCTTGCACTCTATATTAAAAATACAAAAAAATTAGTTACTTTTGTTACCATGTCTAGCTCTGAACCTGTTACTTCTTCGCTCGAAGAATTAGTCTTCACTTTTAAACAAGGGGATGAGGAGAGTTTTAAGGATGCTTGGTCTAGAATTTTTACTTCTTATCGTAAAACTGAACCTCAAATGACTCTAAGTTTGCTCCTTAGTAATTTTTATTTTGGTCTTATGATTCGCTATAGATATGCTTTGGATACTTTAGTGGGAGGAGATTTCCTTCATTGCAATGGGGATCAAGCTTTTAATGCCATAAAGAAGTTGGTTGCATCACATGATTCAGCTAATAACTTTGATTCAGCCCTTATTAGCATTTATAATAGATTAAACAATCTCGAGATAAGTACATCTCGCTCTGGATGACAACTATCACCATGTTCGTAATCGTCTTGAACAAGTTTTAGTGAACTCTAAACCTTCATTATGGGATCCTACTTGTTAAAATTGTTATCGGTGATCAAACTCTTCGTGCCAAGCTGTGATATTATGTCTGAATTTTGCCTTATACCGGAGAGCATTTATAAATCTTTGAAACTTTGGGGAGTTGATGAAGGAGGAGAAGAAATAACTCTCATTGATAACTCTGTTATAATTCCTAAGGGAATAGCCGCAGGTGTGCATACAACCATTCTTGGAAGAACAATATCCATTGATTACCTTGTTATTGAATGTGTAGGGACAGGAAAAATCACACTCGGAAGATCCTCGCTAAAACTATTGGGAGCAGTCATAGATGTGGGAGAAGGCATCCTGGATTTCACCTCTATACCGGGGGGGAATCATACATTTCCTAAATCAAAGAGAAAGAAAAACAACAAGAAAGGTAAGGGTAAAGCCCAAGGTAAGGATGATGCACCATTCCCCGATAATACTTGATATACACTTTCTGCGCCTAGCTGAAAGGCGTTAAAGAAAAGCGCTTATGGGAGACAACCCATGTTTTTACTACAGTATTTTTGTTTTATATTTGTGTCTTGGAAGTTGTTTACTACTGTAGCAACCTCTCCTTATCTTAGTTTTGAGTTTTGTTGTGCCAAGTAAAGTCTTTGATAGTAAAGTAAGTACTTGATTTGGATTACTGCGCAGTTCCAGATTTCTTTGCTGTCACGAATCTGGGTCTACCTCCCTGTAGGTATCTCAGAAAATTAAGCCAATTTACGTGCATGATCCTCAGATATGTACGCAAATTTCATTCAATTTGGGCATTTTCATTTGAGCAAGTCTGGTGGCCTAATAAAATCCATCTTTACGGACTGTTCTGTTTTGACAGATTCTGCCTTTTTATTTCGCATTGCCTCTTTCGCTATGTTGGATGAATTTCTTTGATCCATTAATGTTCAGTGGCTTTATGCAATGTCCAGAAGTGTTAAGAATGATTGTGTCACCTCTTAACATGTTAATTTTTATTATGCACTAACCCTCTAATGAGTTGTTTCGAGTTTGGTGTGGAGGAAGTTTTCAAGGATCAGGAGAGGAGTATGATGCAATATGATCAAGGAGAGTGAAAGCTCTAAGCTTGGGGATGCCCCGGTGGTTCACCCCTGCATATTCTAAGAAGACTCAAGCGTCTAAGCTTGGGGATGCCCAAGGCATCCCCTTCTTCATCGACAATATTATCAGGTTCCTCCCCTGAAACTATATTTTTATTCCGTCACATCTTATGCACTTTGCTTGGAGCGTCGGTTTGTTTTTGTTTTTTGTTTTGTTTGAATAAAATGGATCCTAGCATTCACTTTATGGGAGAGAGACACGCTCCGCTGTAGCATATGGACAAGTATGTCCTTAGGCTCTACTCATAGTATTCATGGCGAAGTTTCTTCTTCGTTAAATTGTTATATGGTTGGAATTGGAAAATGCTACATGTAGTAACTCTAAAATGTCTTGGATAATTTGATACTTGGCAATTGTTGTGCTCATGTTTAAGCTCTTGCATCATATACTTTGCACCCATTAATGAAGAAATACTTAGAGCTTGCTAATTTGGTTTGCATATTTGGTTTCTCTAGAGTCTAGATAACATCTAGTATTGAGTTTTGAACAACAAGGAAGACGGTGTGGAGTCTTATAATGTTTACAATATGTCTTTTATGTGAGTTTTGCTGCACCGTTCATCCTTGTGTTTGTTTCAAATAACCTTGCTAGCCTAAACCTTGTATCGAGAGGGAATACTTCTCATGCATCCAAAATCCTTGAGCCAACCACTATGCCATTTGTGTCCACCATACCTACGTACTACATGGTATTTCTCCGCCATTCCAAAGTAAATTGCTTGAGTGCTACCTTTAAAATTCCATCATTCGCCTTTGCAATATATAGCTCATGGGACAAATAGCTTAAAAACTATTGTGGTATTGAATATGTACTTATGCACTTTATCTCTTATTAAGTTGCTTGTTGTGCGATAACCATGCTTCTGGGACGCCATCAACTATTCTTTGTTGAATATCATGTGAGTTGCTATGCATGTCCGTCTTGTCTGAAGTAAGAGAGATCTACCACCTTAATGGTTGGAACATGCATATTGTTAGAGAAGAACATTGGGCCGCTAACTAAAGCCATGAATCATGGTGGAAGTTTCAGTTTTGGACATATATCCTCAATCTCATATGAGAATAATAATTGTTGCCACATGCTTATGCATTAAAGAGGAGTCCATTATCTCGTTGTCCATGTTGTCCCGGTATGGATGTCTAAGTTGAGAATAATCAAAAGCGAGAAATCCAAAATGCGAGCTTTCTCCTTAGACCTTTGTACAGAGCGGCATGGAGGTACCCCATTGTGACACTTGGTTAAAACATGTGCATTGCAAAGATCCGGTAGTCCAAGCTAATTAGGACAAGGTGCGGGCACTATTAGTATACTATGCATGAGGCTTGCAACTTGTAAGATATAATTTTCATAACTCATATGCTTTATTACTACCGTTGACAAAATTGTTTCATGTTTTCAAAATAAAAGCTCTAGCACAAATATAGCAATCGATGCTTTCCTCTTTGAAGGACCATTCTCTTTACTTTTATGTTGAGTCAGTTCACCTATCTCTCTCCACCTCAAGAAGCAAACACTTGTGTGAACTGTGCATTGATTCTTACATACTTGCATATTGTACTTGTTATATTACTCTATGTTGACAATTATCCATGAGATATACATGTTACAAGTTGAAAGCAACCGCTGAAACTTAATCTTCCTTTGTGTTGCTTCAATACCTTTACTTTGATTTATTGCTTTATGAGTTAACTCTTATGCAAGACTTATTGATACTTGTCTTGAAAGTACTATTCATGAAAAGTCTTTGCTTTATGATTCACTTGTTTACTCATGTCATTACCATTGTTTTGATCGCTGCATCCACTACATAAGTTTACAAATAGTATGATCAAGGTTATGATGGCATGTCACTTCAGAAATTATCTTTGTTATCGTTTTACCTCGCTCGGGACGAGCGAACTAAGCTTGGAGATGCTTGATACGTCTCCGACGTATCGATAATTTCTTATGTTCCATGCCATATTATTGATGATACCTACATGTTTTATGCACACTTTATGTCATATTCGTGCATTTTCCGGAACTAACCTATTAACAAGATGCCGAAGTGCCGATTCTTGTTTCTAGCTGTTTTTGGTTTCAGAAATCCTAGTAACGAAATATTCTCGGAATTGGACGAAATCAAGACCCGGGGGCCTATTTTGCCACGAACCTTCCGGAAGACCGAAGAGCATACGAAGTGGGGCCACGAGGTGGCCGGACCACAAGGCGGCACGGCCAAGGGGGCCCGCGCCGCCCTGTGGTGTGGGCCCCTCGTCGGCCCTCCGACTCTGCCCTTCCGCCTACTTAAAGCCTCCGTCGCGAAACCCCCGATGCGAAAAACCACGATACGGAAAACCTTCCGCGAGACGCCGCCGCCGCCAATCCCATCTCGGGGATTCGGAGATCTCCTCCGGCACCTCGCCGGAGAGGGGATTCATCTCCCGGAGGACTCTACACCGCCATGGTCGCCTCCGGAGTGATGAGTGAGTAGTTCACCCCTGGACTATGGGTCCATAGCAGTAGCTAGATGGTTGTCTTCTCCTCATTGTGCTTCATTGTTGGATCTTGTGAGCTGCCTAACATGATCAAGATCATCTATCCGTAATACTCTATGTTGTGTTTGTCGGGATCCGATGGATAGAGAATACCATGTTATGTTAATTATCAAGTTATTGCATATGTGTTGTTTATGATCTTGCATGCTCTCCGTTATTAGTAGAGGCTCGGCCAAGTTGATGCTAGTAACTCCAAGAGGGAGTATTTATGCTCGATAGTGGGTTCATGCCCGCATTGACACCAGGACGAGTGACGAAAGTTCTAAGGTTGTGTTGTGCTGTTGCCACTAGGGATAAAACATTGATGCTATGTCCGAGGATGTAGTTATTGATTACATTACGCACCATACTTAATGCAATTGTCTGTTGTTAGCAACTTAATACCGGAGGGGGTTCGGACGATAACCTGAAGGTGGACTTTTTAGGCATAGATGCAGTTGGATGGCGGTCTATGTACTTTGTCATAATGCCCAATTAAATCTCACTATACTTATCATGACATGTATGTGCATTGTTATGCTCTCTCTATTTGTCAATTGCCCGACTGTAATTTGTTCACCCAACATGCTTTTATCTTATGGGAGAGACACCTCTAGTGAACTGTGGACCCCGGTCCATTCTTTTAATACCGAAATACAAATCTGCTTGCAATACTTGTTTCATTGTTTTCTCCGCAAACAATCATCTTCCACACAATTCGGTTAATCCTTTGTTACGGCAAGCCGGTGAGATTGACAACCTCAACTGTTTCGTTGGGGCAAAGTACTTTGGTTGTGTTGTGCAGGTTCCACGTTGGCGCCGGAATCCCTGGTGTTGAGCCGCACTACATCCCGCCGCCATCAACCTTCAACGTGCTTCTTGGCTCCTCCTGGTTCGATAAACCTTGGTTTCTTTCTGAGGGAAAACTTGCTGCTGTGCGCATCATACCTTCCTCTTGGGGTTGCCCAACGAACGTGTGAAATACACGCCATCACCTTGCAAGTTGATACGTCTCCGACGTATCGATAATTTCTTATGTTCCATGCCATATTATTGATGATACCTACATGTTTTATGCACACTTTATGTCATATTCGTGCATTTTCTGGAACTAACCTATTAACAAGATGCCGAAGTGCCAGTTCGTTGTTTTCTCGCTGTTTTTGGTTTCAGAAATCCTAGTAACGAAATATTCTCGGAATTGGACGAAATCAAGACCCAGGGGCCTATTTTGCCACGAACCTTCCAGAAGACCGAGGAGCATACGAAGTGGGGCCACGAGGTGGCGACACCACAAGGCGGTGCGGCCAAGGGGGGGCCCGCGCCGCCCTATGGTGTGGGCCCCTCGTCAGCCCTCCGACTCCGCCCTTCCGCCTACTTAAAGCCTCCGTCGCGAAACCCCGATGCGAAAAACCACGATACGGAAAACCTTATCGAGACGCCGCCGCCGCCAATCCCATCTCGGGGGATTACGGAGATCTCCTCCGGCACCCTGCCGGAGAGGGGATTCATCTCCCGGAGGACTCTACACCGCCATGGTCACCTCCGGAGTGATGAGTGAGTAGTTCACCCCTGGACTATGGGTCCATAGCGGTAGCTAGATGGTTGTCTTCTCCTCATTGTGCTTCATTGTTGGATCTTGTGAGCTGCCTAACATGATCAAGATCATCTATCTGTAATACTATATGTTGTGTTTGTCGGGATCCGATGGATAGAGAATACCATGTTATGTTAATTATCAAGTTATTGCATATGTGTTGTTTATGATCTTGCATGCTCTCCGTTATTAGTAGAGGCTCGGCCAAGTTGATGCTAGTAACTCCAAGAGGGAGTATTTATGCTCGATAGTGGGTTCATGCCTGCATTGACACCGGGACGATGACGGAAAGTTCTAAGGTTGTGCTGTGTCTGTTGCCACTAGGGATAAAACATTGATGCTATGTCCGAGGATGTAGTTATTGATTACATTACGCACCATACTTAATGCAATTGTCCGTTGCTTAGCAACTTAATACCGGAGGGGTTCGGACGATAACCTGAAGGTGGACTTTTTAGGCATAGATGCAGTTGGATGGCGGTCTATGTACTTTGTCGTAATGCCCAATTAAATCTCACTATATTTATCATGACATGTATGTGCATTGTTATGCCCTCTCTATTTGTCAATTGCCCGACCGTAATTTGTTCACCCAACATGCTTTTATCTTATGGGAGAGACACCTCTAGTGAATTGTGGACCCCGGTCCATTCTTTTAATACTCGAAATACAAATCTGCTGCAATACTTGTTTTTACTTGTTTTCACTGCAAACAATCATCTTCCACACAATACGGTTAATCCTTTGTTACAGCAAGCCGGTGAGATTGACAACCTCATCTGTTTCGTTGGGGCAAAGTACTTTGGTTGTGTTGTGCGGGTTCCACGTTGGCGCCGGAATCTCGGTGTTGCGCCGCACTACATCCCCGCCGCCATCAACCTTCAACGTGCTTCTTGGCTCCTCCTGGTTCGATAAACCTTGGTTTCTTTCTGAGGGAAAACTTGCTGCTGTGCGCATCATACCTTCCTCTTGGGGTTCCCCAACGAACGTGTGAAATACACGACATCACAAGTCTACATGGCGTCGTGGTTCGCCTCCACCATCGCACCGGCACCATTCTCGACCTAAACCGGATGCCTAGGAGCGGTGACTCGTGCTCGGGCGCGACACAGAAGGTGTGTCCGGTCCCGGAGGAGAGCATGCCGGTGCACCGCACCCTGTTTGACAAAATGACAGCATCTGGCCCGACGATGCACGACCCAGTACGTTTGCTCTCTTAGTGTCTTGCTCTGCCATGTATCATTCATGTGACGTCCGGTGATTCGTAGGCGTATTGGACGGGACGCAATGAGAACGACATCCAGGCCATGATCTACGATGGAGGATTCATTGGTCACGTCAGCGTCGGGACAAGGTCGCATGATCAGTGGCCATTGACGCATGATGGGGTGGACATCGATGGCGCACGGCTGTTCTCCACCCAGCCCACGCAGGCAAAAATTGTCTGCATCGATGACTATTAGGAGGCGCCAACAGGGCATGTCCTCACCGCGGATGATGGTACCTAGAAGAAGGGGGAGAGCCACAGGACTAGCGGCTTCAACGACGATGAGGACAAGTGTTTGTGCGACGCGTGGTTGGTGACCAGCCATGACTGCATCAATGGCGCCCATCAAAAGGGTAAGGTGTACTGGGCCAAGGTGGTCCAGGAGTACCATGAGAGAAAGCGTCTCCCCCTACGAGATGAAAAGCCATTGCACGAAAGAGTCCATCAGAAAAAGATGGAACTACATCAAACAAGAGACCGGAAAGTTATACTCCGCCGTCGAACATGTTGTTGCCAACCCCCTGAGCGGCATTGGCGCGGTTTTAGTGGTAAATAAACGAGCATCATCATTCTATTCTATGTCCAACATTAGCAAACCATGATCCGAGCTTTAACCAATTGCAGGTATCTAGGGCCTTGGAGAGGTTCAAAGCAACGCATAAGACGGGCTTCTATATGGTCCATTGCTGGAACAAGCTGAAGGAAACACAAAAGATTTGCGGCCTACGATGAAGCTATCAAGAATAGGACAACAACGGTTGTCATCAACGGGGAAGACGACGATCCTGGGCAGAAATCCCTTCCACCTCGTCCCCGGGGCCATAAGGTTACCAAGGCCAATCTAGATCGGGAGGCAACAGCCCTTGCGTTCACGCAGACCTTGGAGAAGACGATGGCCGAGAATCAAGCTGCGATGGATAAAAGGGACAAGAAGAAGCGTTTGTAAAAAGAAGCCGCATCTGTCATCTACCTCAACCTCAACCTCACCAAAGAGGTCATTGACATCCAAAGGATGGACGTCGAGGCCAAAAAGGCAGACGCCAAGGCCGAATTATGTGACGCCAAAGCCAGAAGGATGGACGCCGAGACCAAGACCCGTGCAGAGGACATAAGGATCATGCTGGCCGACTTGAGTAACATGGACGATGACACCAGGGCCTAGTTCCTGAAGAAGCGCCGAAATCCGTGCGCGAGACGCTTGATCTGCGGTGCCATTTTCAAGCACCATGGCCTCCTTCTGGACTAGATTTGTTGTTCTCGCCATGTTGTGCCCCTTTTGGACTCTATTTTGCGTCGTACCATCTGCAAAATGTGATGAACTTATTTGATACCCCAATTTGAGCTAATATAATGGCTATATTTTTTGTGCAATTTGATCGTTTAAGCTGTTTTCGGAAATTTCTAAAAAAAATGGCCCGCGCCCGAAATGCGTCAGGCCGCTGGAGCCACCCCGACGCAAACGGACGCACGACCATTTTCGTGTCCGCGGGCCAGCGCAAACGGACACGCGCGGATATTTTGGGCGTCCGAAATGCGTCGGCCCGTTAGGGCATCTCCAACGGGGCGACGCAAATGGACGCGGAGCGACCGTTTGCGTTCGCGCTGACAGAAAATGCGTTCGTACACCGCTCCAGCGGGGCGACGCATAGTGTCTGAGCTGTCCGCGGCGACGCAAATGCGGCGCATATTTGCGCGTGGGATGCGTCGTGGCGGATGCTACGCGGACGTGCCGAGTGGCCGCTCGCTTTTGCACCGGGCCCGCCTGGCAGCGTGCCATAGGGCTCTATCAAGCGCATCGCTTCCGCAGCCTCCGCTTCAGCGGTCATCGCTTCCGTGTCTGCATCTGCGCCGCAGGCTTTGCCTTCAATTTCGTGACTTCCTGTTCTGCATGCGCACTGGCGGGCTGGGCTTCTACGCCGCCATCAATGGTATCGTGTCCCGCGCGCTCCCGACCTTAAAAGTATGCCTGCATCGTCCCTGCCATTTCTCACACCTCCACCCCCAACCCTCGCCGCCGCGCACCACCGCATAACCATGGGTAAGAAGAAGCACGACTCCGAGGCATCAGGCAGCAGCACCAAGAAGGGGGAGAGGACGCACGGGGTGTCGTTGCGCGTCGAGGTGGCGCGGCTCATGCACGCGAACTGGATGCAGTGCAACACCTAGCGGGACGTGCACCTGCCTGGCGGCGGCTGGCGGCTCAGCCACCTTCGGGTGCCTGTCCCGCCCTTGCCTCTGCGCGAGCCAGCCAGGAGCGCCGAGATCCGGCGCAAGTGGCGGTACCTGCCGCCGGACCTCCACGCCGATCCCGCCTTCGCCGTCGACTCCGACAGCTAGTGCACCTTGAGTGAGACCGAGCACGATGAGAGGAGGAAAGAGGGGTTCCTCGGCGACAGGGATTACCCGTTTGACCACCCATCGCCGCCTCATCATCGAACATGGCAGCCGTCGGCGCCTCCACAGGATGAGGACGACGACGACAGCGACGCGCTAGCCTACCACAACGAGGAGGCCACGGACGACAGCGACGACTACGTCGGCTGCATTTTCCATGAATGGCAGGAGGCCATGGTGGAGGGCCGGGAGTTCAAGTACCCGGCGACAATGACTGACGACGAGATCACGAGGCTCAGTGTCCTTGTCTTGGAGGTGGACCGACCGGTGCAGCCGCCGCTGACCTGGTACGCCACCGGCATCATATCGCCGGGCCTCACGGAGGAAGAGGCCCTACGATTGGCGCTCGAGGACTCGTCCCCGCAACCGCTCCTCCACCTCAGCAGTACAATCTGTGGGATGCTCCACCACCACCACTAGCGTGGGATGCTCCACCGCCACCACCGGCGTGGGATGCTCCGCCTCCACCAAATCGAAAAAATACGTCGTGTCGCTGGGGCACCCCCGACGCAAACGGACAGACGGTCGATTTCAACCATTTAGGTCAATGATACGTCTCCGACGTATCGATAATTTCTTATGTTCGATGCCACATTATTGATGATATCTACATGTTTTATGCATACTTTATGTCATTATTATGCGTTTTCCGGAACTAACCTATTGACGAGATGCCGAAGGGCCAGTTCCGTTTTCTGCTGTTTTTGGTTTCAGAAATCCTAGTAAGGAAATATTCTCGGAATCGGACGAAATCAACACCGAAGATCTTAGAATCCCCGGGAGCTTCCGGAACACCCGAGAACCGCCGAGAGAGGGGCCACGGGGGGCCCACACATGGTGGCGGCGCGGCCCGGGAGGGGGCGCGCCGCCCTAGTGTCCGGTGGCCCCAGACCCCCTCTGACCTTGCCCTTCCGCCTATTTAAAGCCTCCGTCGCCAAAACCCTGACACGTTCGACGAAACCAGAGAAAACCTTCCAGAGCCGCCGCCATCGCGAAGCCAAGATCTGGGGGACAGGAGTCTCTGTTCCGGCACGCCGCCGGGACGGGGAAGTGCCCCCGGAAGGCTCCTCCATCGACACCACCGCCATCTTCATCAACGCTGCTGTCTCTCATGAGGAGGGAGTAGTTCTCCATCGAGGCTCGGGGCTGTACCGGTAGCTATGTGGTTCATCTCTCTCCTATGTACTTCAATACAATAATCTCATGAGCTGCCTTACATGATTGAGATTCATATGATGATGCTTGTAATCTAGATGTCATTATGCTAGTCAAGTGGGTTTTACTTATGTGATCTCCGGGAGACTCCTTGTCCCACGTGTGTAAAGGTGACGAGTGTGTGCGCCGTGTGGGTCTCTTAGGCTATATTTCACGAATACTTATTCACTCGTTATGAATGGCATAGTGAAGTGCTTATTTATATCTCTTTATGATTGCAATGTGTTTTGTATCACAATTTATCTGTGTGCTACTCTAGTGATGTTATTAAAGTAGTTTATTCCTCCTGCACGGTGTAATGGTGACGAGTGTGTGCATCGTGTAGTACTTGGCGTAGGCTATGATTGTGATCTCTTGTAGATTATGAAGTTAACTATTGCTATGATGGTATTGATGTGATCTATGCCTCCTTTCGTAGTGTGATGGTGACAGTGTGCATGCTATGTTAGTACTTGGTTTGGTTATGTTGATCTGTCATGCACTCTAAGGTTATTTAAACATGAACATCGAATATTGTGGAGCTTGTTAACTCCGGCATTGAGGGTTCGTGTAATCCTACACGATTAGTGGTGTTCATCATCCAACAAGAGAGTGTAGAGTCTAGCATTTATCTATTTATTCTGTTATGTGATCAATGTTGAGAGTGTCCACTAGTGAAAGTATGATCCCTAGGCCTTGTTCCTAAATACGCTATCGCTGCTTGTTTACTTGTTTTACTGCATCTGTACTTCCTGCAATATTACCACCATCAACCACACGCCAGCAAGCACTTTTCTCGGCACCGTTACTACTGCTCATATATATTCATACCACCTGTATTTCACTATCTCTTCGCCGAACTAGTGCACCTATTAGGTGTGTTGGGGACACAAGAGACTTCTTGCTTTGTGGTTGCAGGGTTGCATGAGAGGGATATCTTTGACCTCTTCCTCCCTGAGTTCGATAAACCTTGGGTGATCCACTTAAGGGAAACTTGCTGCTATTCTACAAACCTCTGCTCTTGGAGGCCCAACACTGTCTACAAGAATAGAAGCACCCATAGACATCG